>NW_024720064.1:0-66904 GCF_018991925.1 Homarus americanus
TCATTGTACTTCGTTCAGTTGTGTGCTCCTGGGGTGTCAGAGTGTGCCTAGCAGTGTCATCAGGGGTACCTGCGTTGTGTCAGAGGTGTACCAGGGAATGTCAAGTGAGTACCGGTGTCTGCAGTGTGCCTGGGAGTGTCAGAGATGTGCCTGGGAGTGTCAAGGGGTGTACAGGGAGTGTCAGTGGAGTGCCTAGGAGTGTCAAGGTGTGGGGGAGTGTCAGAGGGTGTGCAGGGGAGTGTCGGGTGTGCCTGGAGAGTGGAGGTGTGCCTGGGGTGTCAGGGGGTGGCACCAGGGGTGTCAGTGGAGTGCCTGGGAGTGTCCAGGGTGTACCTAGAGTGTCAGAGGTGGTGCCTAGGGTGTCAGGGTGTGCTGGGGTGTGTGGTGTGCCTGGGTGTGGAGGTAACTGGAGTGTCAGAATATGCCTAAGTGTCAGAGAGTGTATCTAGGGGTGTCGGACGGCGTGTGCCTGGAGTGTCAGGTTGTGCCAGGAATGTCAGTGGAGTACTTGGTGTCTGAAGGTGTGCCTGGGTGTGTCAGAGGTGTGCCTTGGAGTGTCATAGGGTGCCTGGGGAGTGTCAGAGGTTAGCCTGGGGTGTCCGGAGGTGTGCCTGGGAGTGTGAGAAGTGTGCCTGGGGCGTCAGGTGTACCTGGGGAGTGTCGGAGGTGTGCCTGGCAGTGTGGGCGGTGTGCCTGGGTGTGTCAGAGGTGTGCCAGGAAGTGTCAGTGGAGTGCCTGGGAGTGTCAAAGGTGTGCCTGCAGTGTCAGAGGTGTACCTGGGTGTCAGAGATGTGCCGAGTGTCAGAGGTGTATCTGGGAGTGTCGGACGTGTGCCAGGGAGTGTCAGAGATGTGCCAAGGAATGTCAGTGGGTACTTGGGAGTGTCAGGGGACAGTGCCTGGGTGTGGTAGAGTCTGCCTTGGGTGTCAGAGGTGTGCAGTGTCAGAGGTGAACCTGGGGTGTCAGGGTGTGACTGGGTGTGAGAGTGTGCCTGGGGAGTGTCGGAGGTGGCACTGGGTGTCGGAGGTGTACCTAGCAGTGTCAGCAGTGCCTGGGGTGTCAGAGGTGTGCCAGTAAATGTTAGTGGAGTACCTGGGTGTCAAAGTGTGCCTGCAGTGTCAGAGGTGTACCTGGAAGTGTCAGGTGTGCCTGGGGTGTGGGGTGTGCCTGGGAGTGTCGGACGTGTGCTTGGGGTGTGAGAAGTGTGCCTGGGGAGTGTCAGGGGTGTACAAGGTGTCGGTGGAGTACCTGGGAGTGTCAGAGGTGTACCAGATGTCAGTGGAGTGCTTGGGAGTGTCAGAGTTGTACATGGGGTGCCAGGGTGTGCTGGGTGTCAGAGGTGTGCCTGGGAGTGTCAGGGTGTGCCTGGGGTGTGTCGGAGGTGTGCCTGGGGTGTCAGAGGTGTGCAGGTGTGTCAGTGGTGCCAGGGTGTCAAGGTGTGCCTGCAGGTGTCAGAGTGTGCCTGGAGTGTCAGAGGTGTGCCACTGGGGTGTCAGAAGTGTGCCTGGGGTGTCAGGTGTGCTTGGGAGTGTGAGGGTTTGCCTGGGAGTGTCTGGTGTGCCTAGAGTGTCAGAGGTGTGCCTGGGAGTGTCTGGAGGTGTGCAAGAGTGTCAGTTGGAGTGCCTAGGAGTGTCCGAAGTGTGCCTGGGAGTGTCAGAGGTGTGCCTGGGGTGTCAGAGTGCCTAGAGTGTCAGCAGTGTACCTGGAGTGTATCAGGGAGTCATAGAGAATTACCTGGGTGTCAGATGTGTGCCTGGGGTTTGAAAGTGTGCCTGGGTGGCGGGTGTGCGGGAGTGTCAGGGTGTGCCTGGGTGTCAGGGTGTGCCAGGGGTGTCAGTGGGGTACAGGTGTCAGGGGTGTGCCTGGGGTGTCAGAGGTGTGCCTGCAAGTGCAAAGGTGTATCTGAGTGTCGGACTTGTGCCAGGGAGTGTCAGGGGTGTACAAGGGAATGTCAGTGGTGCCTGGGAGTGTCAGGCGGACTTGGGGTGTCAGGGGTGTGCCTGGGGTATCAGAGGTGTGCCTGGAGTGTCAGAGGTGTGCCTGGGAGTGTCAGGGGTGCCAGGGAGTGTCCAGTGGAGTACCGGAAGTGTGGGGTGCATGGGGGTGTCAGGTGTACATGGGTGTCAGAGGTGTGCCTGGCAGTGTGGCGGTGTGCCTGAGGTGTCAGGGTGTGCAGGGTGTCTGAGGTGTGCCCCGGGAGTGTCAGATGTGCATGGGAGTGTCAAGGTGTATCTGGAGTGTCGGACGTGTACCTGGAGTGTCAGAGTTGTGCCAGGGAGTGTCAGTGGAGTGCAGAGGTGTCTGAATGTGTGCCTGGGTGTGTCAGAGGTGTACCTTGGAGTGTCATAGAGTACCCAGGAGTGTCAGATGTGTGCCTAGGGGTGTCAAGGTGTGCAGGTGTGAAGTGTACCTGGGAGCGTCGGAGGTGTGCCTGGGAGTGTCGGAGGTGTGCACCTGGCAGTGTGGCGGTGACCTGGGTGTGTCAGAGGTGTGCAGAATGTCAGTGGAGTACTGGAGTGTCAGGTGTGCCTGCAGTGTCAGAGGTGGCCTAAGGAGTGTCAGAGATGTGCCTGGAGTGTCAGGGTGTATCAGGAGTGTCGGACGTGACACAGGTGTCAGAGGTATGCCAGGGAATGTCAGTGGAGTGCTTGGGCGTGTCTGGTGCCTGGGTGTGTCAGAGGGGTGAACCTGGGGTGTCCAGTGTGCCTGGGATTGTCAGGGGTGTGCAGGGAGTGTCAGTGGAGTGCCAGGGAGTGTCAGTGGGTGCCTGGAGTGTCAGAGGTGTGCCTGGGGAGTGTCAGAGGTGTGCCTGGAGTGTCAGAGGTGGACCTGGGGAGTGTCCAGGTGTGCCTGGGAGTGTGGAAGTGTGCAGGGTGTCAGGAGGTGCTGGGAGTGTCGGAGGTGTGCCTGGCAGTGTCAGCGGTGCCTGGAGTGTCAGAGGTGTGCCAGGAAATGTAGTGGAGTACCTTGGAGTGTCAAAGGTGTGCCTGCAGTCAGAGGTCTACCTGGAGTGTCAGGGGTGTGCAGGGAGTGTCAGTGGAGTACCTGGGGAGTGTCAGAGGTGCCTGGGGTGTCAGAGTGTATCAGGTGTGGAGGTGCCTGGGAGTGTCAGGGAGGTGTGCCTGAGAGATGTGATGGTGTGCCTGGGGTGTCTGCGGTGTGCCTGGGGTGTCAGAGATGTGCCTGGGTGTGTCAGGGGTGTGCCAGGGGTGTCAGTGGAGTGCCTGGGGTGTCAGAGGTGTGCCTGGGGTGTCAGAGGTGTACCTGGGAGTGTCAGAGGTGTGCCTGGGGTGTCAGCGGTGTGCTTGGGGAGTGTCTGGGGAGGTGAACCTGGGGTGTCAGAGATGTGCCTGGAGTGTCAGAGGTGTGGGGAGTGTCGGACGTGTGCCTGGGTGTCAGAGTTGGCACAGGGATGTCAGTGCTACAAGTGTCAATGGTGTACCTGCGAGTGTCAGAGTCTGCCTGGAAGTGTCAGGGGTGCCAGGGGAGTGTCAGTGGAGTGCCTGGGGTGTCAGAGGTGTGCCTGGGAGTGTCAGAGTGTGTCAGGGGACAGAAGAGTACCTGGGGTGTCAGAGGTGTGCACCTGGGGTCAGTGGCCACAGGGAGTGTCTGCGGTGGCCTGGGAAGTGTCAGAGATGTGCCTGGGGAGTGTCAGGGGTGCCAGGGGTGTCATTGGAGTACCTGGGAGTGTCAAGAGTGTGCTTAGGAGTGTCAGAGTGTATCCAGGGAGTGTCGAGGTGTAACTGAGAGTGTCGGGGTGTGCCTGGGAGTGTCAGGGTGTACCAGGGTGTCAGTGGGTACTGGGAGTCAGCAGTGTGCCTGGGTGTGTCAGAGGTGTGCAGGAAGTGTCAGTGGGTACCTGGGAGTGTCAAATGTGCCTGCAGGGTGTCAGAGTGTGCCTGGGAGTGTCAGAGATGTGCAGGGTGTCAGGGGTGTATCTGGGAGTGTCGGACGTGTGCACCAAGTGTCAGGGTGTGCCAGGGAATGTGCGGTGGTGCTTGGGCGTGTCTGAGGTGTGCCTGGGTGTGGGGAGTGAACCTGGGGAGTGTCAGGGTGTGCCTGGGAGTGTCAGGGGTGTGCCAGGGAGTGTCAGTGGAGTGCCAGGGAGTGTCAGTGGAGTGCCTGGGAGTGTCAGAAGGTGTGCCTGGGGTGTCAGGGTGTGCCTGGGGAGTGTCAGAGTGAACAGGAGTGTCGAGGTGTGCCTCAGGGGTGTGTCCTGGGGTGTCAGGAGGTGGCCTGCAGTGTCAGGTGTGCCTGGAAGTGTCAGCGGTTGGCCAGGGAATGTCGGTGGTGCACTCTGGTGTCAAGGTGTGCCTGCAGTGTCAGAGTCTGCCTGGAAGTGTCAGGGTGTGCAGGGAGTGTCAGTGGAGTACCTGGGGGTGTCAGAGGTGTGCCTGGGAGTGTCAGAGGTGTATCAGGGGAGTGACAGGAGGAACACTGAGGTTGTCAGAGGGTGTGCCTGGGAATGTGATAATTGTGCCTGGGGTGTGTGGTGTACAGAGTGTCAGAGATTTGCCTGGGAGTGTCAGGGGTGTACCAGGGAGTGTCAGTGGTACCTGGGAGTGTCAAGGTGTGCTTGGGAGTGTCAGAGGTGTATCAGGGAGTGTCAGGTGTGCCTGGGGAGTGTCAGGAGGTGTGCCTGGGGTGTCAGGGGTGTGCCAGGGAGGTCAGTGGAGTGCCTGGGGTGTCAGAGGTGTGCCTGGGGTGTCAGAGTGTGCCTGGGAGTGTCAGAGGTGTGCCTGGGAGTGTCAGCAGTGTGCCAGGGGTGTCTGAGGTGAACGGAGTGTCACAGATGTGCCTGGGGTGTCAGGGTGTGTCTGGGAGAGTGTCGGACGTGTGCCTGGAGTGTCAGAGTTGTGCAGGGAATGTCGGTGGTGCTGGGGAATGTCTGAATTGTACCTGGGTGTGTCAGAGGTGTGCCTTGGAGTGTCATAGGGTGTCTGGGAGTGTCAGGGTGTGCCTGGGAGTGTCCAGTGTGCCACGTGAGAGGTGTGCCTGGGGCGTCAGGTGTACACCGAGTTATCGGAGGTGTGCCTGGCAGTGTGGGCAGGTGTACCTGGGTGTGTCAGAGGTGTGCAAATGTGGGTACCTAGAGTGTCAAGGTGTGCCTGCAAGTGTCAGAAGTGTGCACCAAGTGTCAGAGATGTACCTGGGAGTGTCAGGAAGTGTATCCTGGGAGTGTCGGACGTGTACCTGAGGGTGTGGGGTGTGCAGGGAATGTCAAGAGAGTACTTGGGCGTGTCTGGGGTGTGCCTGGGTGTGTCAGAGGTAAACCTGGGGTGTCCAGGGTGTGCCTGGGAGTGTCAGGGAGTGTGCCAGGGAGTGTCAGTGGAGTGCCAGGGGTGTCAGTGGGTGCCGCGGGTGATAAGAGGTGTGCCTGGGTTGTCAGGGGTGTGCCTAGGAGTGTCAGGGGTGAACCTGGGAGTGTCAGGTGTACCTGGGAGTGTGGTGTGCCTGGAAGTGTCGGAGTGTACATAGGGAGTGTCAGGTGTGCCTGGCAGTGTCAGCAGTGTACCTGGGAGTGTCAGAGGTGTGCCAAATGTCAGTGGAGTACCTGGGAGTGTCAAGGTGTACCTGCAGAGTGTCAGAGGTGTGCCTGGAGTGTCAGCGGTGTACCAGGAAATGTCAGTGGAATGCCTGAGGTGTCAAGGTGTGCCTGCAGTGTCAGAGGTCTGCCTGGAAGTGTCAAGAGTGTGCAGGGAGTGTCAGTGGAGTACCTGGGAGTGTCAGAGAGTGTGCCTGGGAGTGTCAGAGAGTGTATCAGGGGTGACAGAGGGAGTACCTGGGGTGAGGTGTGCAGAATGTAGATTGTACCGGGGTGTCTGCGGTGTACCTGGGTGTCAGAGATGTGCCTGGGGTGTGGGGTGTGCCAGAGTGTCATTGGAGTGCCTGGGGTGTCAAAGGTGTGCCTGGGAGTGTCAGAGGTGTCAAGGGTGTCAGTGTGGCTGAGGTGTGGAGTGTGCCTGGGGTGTCAGGGGTGTGCCAGGGGTGTCAGTGGGTACCTGGGTGTCGGAGGTGTGCCTGGGGTGTGAGGTGTGCCTGGAGTGTCGGAGGTGTACCTGGGAGTGTCAGGGTGTACCTGGAGTGTCAGAGATGTGCCTGGGGAGTGTGGGGTGTACTTCAGTGTCAGCAGAGGTACCTGGGTGTGTCAAGGTGTACAGAAATGTCAGTGGGTACCTGGGGTTGTCAAGTGTACCTGCAGTGTCAGAGGTGTGCTTGAGTGTCAGAGATGTGCCTGGAGTGTCAGAGGTGTGTCTGGGGTGTCGGACGTGCAGGAGTGTCAGAGTGTGCAAGGGATGTCAGTGGAGTGCGGAGTGTCTGGGGTGTGTCCTGGGTGTTGGAGTCTGCAGCAGGTGTCAGGTGTGCCTGGGAGTGTCAGAGGTGAACCTGGAGTGTCAGGGTACCTGGGGAGTGTGAGGTGCCTGGGGTGTCGGAGGTGTACCTGGGAGTGTGGAGGTGTCCCTAGCAGTGTCAGCGGTGTGCCTGGGAGTGTCAGGGGTGTGCAGTAAATGTTAGTGGAGTGCCTGGGAGTGTCAAGGGTACCTTCAAGTGTCAGGGTGTGCCTGGGAAGTGTCAGAGTGTGCCTGGGAGGTGTCAGAGGTGTGCCTGAGGTGTCGGACGTGTGCCCAGGGTGGGGGGAGTGTGCCTGGGGTGTCAGGGGTGTGCCAGGGGTGTCAGTGGTACCTGGGAGTGTCAGAGTGTGCCTGGGGTGTCAGAGGTGTGCCTGGGAGTGTCAGAGGTGTGGTAGTGTCAGAGGTGTGCCTAGGGTGTCAGAGATGTGCCTGGGGTGTCAGGGGTGTATCAGGTGTCGGACGTGTATCTGGGAGTGTCAGAGGTGTGCCAGGGAATGTCAGTGGTGCTTGGGAGTGTCAGAGGTGTCCATGGGGTGTCAGAGGTGTGCCTTGGAGTGTCAGGGTTGCCTGGGAGTGTCAGAGGTGTGCCTGGGAGGTGTCGGAGGTGTGCCTGGGGAGTGTCAGAGGTGTTCCAGGTAATGTCAGTGGAGTACAGGAGTGTCAAGGTGTGCCTGCGAGTGTCAGAGGTGTGCCTGGAAGTGTCAGAGGTGTGCCTGGGGTGTAGAGGTGTGCCTGGGAGTGTCGAGGTGTGCTTGGGAGTGTGAGAAGTTTGCCTGGGGTGTCTGGGGTGTGCCTGGGGGTGTCAGAGGTGTGCCTGGGGTGTCTGGGGGTGTACAAGGGAGTGTCAGTGGGTGCCTGGGGGTGTCCGGGGTGTGCCTGGGAGTGTCAGATGTGTGCCTGGGAGTGTCAGAGGTGTGCCTGCAGTGTCAGCAGTGTGCCTGGGAGTGTTTGAGGTGTATCAGGGAGTCATATAGGAGTACCTGGGGAGTGTCAGATGTGTGCCTGGGAGTTTGAGGTGTGCCTGGGGTGGCTGCGGTGTGCCTGGGGTGTCAGAGGTGTGCCTGGGGAGTGTCAGGGGTGTCCAGGGAGTGTCAGTGGAGTGCCTTGGGTGTCAGAGTGTGCCTGGGGAGTGTCAGGGTGTGCCTGCAGGTGCCAGAGGTGTATCTGGGAGTGTCGGACTTGTACCAGGAGTGTCAGGGGGTGCCAGGGAATGTCAGTGGAGTGCCTGGGGTGTCGGGCGGACTTGGGAGTGTCAGAGGTGTGCCTGGGAATATCAGAGGTGTGCCTGGGGTGTCAGAGGTGTGCCTGGGAGTGTCAGGGGTGTACCAAGTGTCAGTGGAGTACCTGGGAGTGTCGGGATGTGCCTGGATGTCAGGAGGTGTATGGGTGTCAGAGGTGTGCCTAGCAGTGTAAGCGGTGTGCCTGGGGTGTCAGGGGTGTGCCTGGGGTGTCTGGGGTGTGCCTGGGGTGTCAGAGATGTGCCTGGGGAGTGTCAAGGTGTGTCTGGGAGTGTCGGACGTGTGCCTGGGTGTCAGGGGTTGTGCCAGGGAATGTCAGTGGAGTACTTGGGGAGTGTCTGAATGTGTACATGGGTGTGTCAGAGGGTGTGCCTTGGAGTGTCATGGGAGAACCTGGGGTGTCAGAGGTGTGCCGGGGTGTCAGGGTGCCTGGCGGTGTGAGAGTGTGCCTGGGAGCGTCGGAGGTGTGCCTGGGAGTGTCGGAGGTGTACCTGGCAGTGTGGGCGGTGTGCCTGGGTGTGTCAGAGGTGTACCAGGAAATGTCAGTGGAGTACCTGGAGTGTCAAGGTGTGCCTGCAGTGTCAGAGTGTGCCTGGGAGTGTCAGAGATGTGCCTGGGTGTCAGAGGTGTGTCATCTGGGAGTGTCGGACGTGTGCCTGGGAGTGTCAGAGTATAGCAGGGGAATGTGGAGTGCTTGGGCGTGTCACAGGGTGTGCCTGGGTGTGTCAGGGTGAACCTGGAGTGTCCGAGGTGTGCCTGGGAGTGTCAGGGGTGTGCCAGGGTGTCAGTGGAGTGCCAGGGGTGTGTCAGTGGGTACCTGGAGTGTCAGAGGTGTGCCTGGGAGTGTCAGAGGTGCCTGGGGTGTCAGAGGTGAACCCGGGAGTGTCGGGTGTGCCTGGGAGTGTGAGATGTGCCTGGGAGTGTCAGGTGTGCCTGGGAGTGTCGTGCCTGGCAGTGTCAGCGGTGTGCCTGGGGAGTGTCAGAGGTGTACCAGGAAATGTCAGTGGAGTACCTGGGAGTGTCAAAGATGTGCCTGCGAGTGTCAGAGGTGTGCCTGGAAGTGTCAGCGGTGTTCAGGAAATGTCAGTGGAGTACCTGGGGTGTCAAGGTGCCTGCAGTGTCAGAGGTCTGCCTGGAAGTGTCAGGGGTGTGCCAGGGGTGTCAGTGGAGTACCTGGGAGTGTCAGAGGTGTGCCTGGGAGTGTCAGAGGTGTGTCAGGGAGTGACAGGGAGTACCTGGGGTGTCAGAGGTGTGCCTGGGAATGTGATGGTGTGCCTGGGGTGTCTGCGGTGTGCCTGGGGTGTCAGAGATGTGCCTGGGAGTGTCAGGGGTGTGCCAGGGAGTGTCAGTGGAGTACCTGGGAGTGTCAAAGGTGTGCTAGGGGTGTCAGAGGTGTCAGGGGTGTCGAGGTGTGCCTGGGTGTCAGGAGGTGTGCCTGGGGTTTCAGGGGTGTGCCAGGGAGTGTCAGTGGAGTGCCTGGGGTGTCAGAGGTGTGCCTGGGAGTGTCAGAGGTGTGCCTGGGGTGTCAGAGGTGTGCCTGGGGAGTGTCAGCGGTGTGCCTGGGAGTGTCTGAGGTGAACCTGGGGTGTCAGAGATGTGCCTGGGGTGTCAGAGGTGTATCTGGGAGTGTCGGACGTGTGCCTGGAGTGTCAGGGTTGTACCAGGGATGTCAGTGGAGTGCTTGGGAGTGTCTGAATGTGTACCTGGGTGTGTCAGGGTGTGCTGGAGGTGTCATGGGGGTGCCTGGAGTTCAGAGGTGTGCCTGGGATGTCCAGGGTGTGCCTGGAGTGTGAAGTGTGCCTGGGGCGTCGGAGGTGTGCCTGGGAGTGTCGGAGGTGTGCCTGGCAGTGTGGGCGGTGTGCCTGGGTGTGTCAGAGGTGTGCAGAATGTCAGTGGAGTACCTGGGGAGTGTCAAAGATGTGCCTGCAGAGTGTCAGGGTGTGCCTGGAAGTGTCAGCGGTGTTCCTGGAAATGTCAGTGGAGTACCTGGGAGTGTCGGAGGTGTGCAGGAGTGTGAAAGTGTGCCTGGGAGTGTCGGAGTGCCTGGGTGTCAGAGGTGTGCCTGAGAATTGTCAGAGATGTACCTGGGAGTGTCAGATGTGTATCTGGGAGTGTCAGAGATGAACCTGGGGTGTCAGATGTGTATCTGGGAGTGTCAGACGTGTGCCTAGGAGTGTCAGAGGTGTATCAGGGAATATCAGTGGAGTACTTAGGAGTGTCAGAGTATACCTGGGAGTATCAGAGGTGTTCCTGGGTGTCAGAGGTGTGCAGTGGGAATGTCAGGTATAATGGGAGTGTCAGGAGGTGTAACTGGGGTGTCAGAGGTGTATCTGGGAGTGTCAGACGTGCACCTGGGAATATTGGAGGTGTGCTTGGGAATATCGAGGTGTGCCTGGGGTGTGAGGTCTGCAAGGTGTGGAGGTGTACCTGGGGTGTCTGGAGTGCCTGCGTGTCAGAGTGTGCCTGGCAGTATCAGAGGTGTGCCTGGGAATATTGGAGGTGTGCTTAGGGAATATCGGAGGTGTGCCTGGGGTGTGTGGTCTGCAAGGTCAGAGGTGTACCAGTGTCTGGGGAGTACCTGCGATTGTCACAGAGGTGTGCCTGGCAGTATCAGAGTGTGCCTGGGGTGTCAGATGTGTGCCTGGGTGTCAGAGGTGTGTCTGGAGTGTCGGAACGTGCACCTGGTGTGTCAGAGGTGTGCCAGGGGAATGTCAGAGGAGTGCTTGGGGTGTCAGGGTTGCCTGGGGTGTCAGGGTGTGCAGCAGGTGTCAGGTGTGCCTGGGGTGTCAGAGGTGTGCCTGGGGTGTCGGAGGTGTGCCTGGGGTGTGAGGTGTGCCTGGGGTGTCGGAGGTGTGCCTTGGAGTGTCGGAGGTGTGCCTGGGAGAGTCAGGGTGTGCCTGGGAGTGTCAGAGGTGTCCTGGGGAGTGTAGAAGTGTAACTGGGAGTTTCTGGGGTGTGCCTCAGGTGTCAGAGGTGTGCCTGGGGGTGTCAGGGTGTGCCAGGCAATGTCAGAGTACTTGCGGAGTGTCAGAGGTGTGCCTGGGGTGTCAGAGGTGTGCCTTGGGTGTCAGAGGTGCCTGGGGAGTGTCAGAGTGTGCCTCAGAGGTGTCAGGTGTGTGAGGTGTGCCTGGGGTGTGGAGGTGTGCGCAGGTGTCAGGAGGGGTGTGTGCCTGGGAGAGTCAGAGGTGTGCCTGGGGTGTCAGAGGTGTGCCTGGGTGTAAGTGTAGACTGGGTTTCTGGGGTGTGTACCTCAGGTGTCAGAGGTGTACCTGTGTCAGGTGTGCCTGGGGTGTAAGGAGTGTGCCTGGGGTGTCGGAGGTGTGCCTGGGGTGTCGGAGGTGTGCCTGTAGTGTCGGAGGTGTGCTTGGGAGTATCAGAGTGTGCCTGGGGTGTCAGCGGTGGCCTGGGGAGTGTCTGGTGTGCGGAATTATCAGAGTTACTTGGGAGTGTGGAGGTGCTGGGGTGTCTGGGGTGTGCCTGGGGTGTCTGGGGTGTGCATGGCAGTGTCTGAGGTGTGCCTGGCAGTGTGTGAGGTGTGCCTGTCAGTGTCAGCGATGTGCCTGGGAGTGTCAGCGGGAGGGCCTGGGAGTGTTAGAGGTGTATCAGGGAGTGACAGAGAGTACCTATGAGTGTCAGAGTTGTGCCTAGGAGTGCGGGTGTGACTGGGGTGTCTGGGAGCCACCAGGAGTGTTAGAGGTATGCCTGGGTGTCAGGGTGTAACTGGGAGTTTCTGGGGTGTACCTGGGGTGTCAGAGGTGTGCGAGTGTCAGGTGTGCCTGGGGTGACATAGGTGTCCTGTGATTGTCGGAGGTGTGCCTGGGGAGTGTAAAGTGTGCCTGGGAGTGTCGGAGGTGTGCCTGGGGGTGTCGGAGGTGTGCCTGGGAGTGTCGAGTGTGCCTGGGGTGTCAGAGGTGTGCCTGGGGTGTCAGCGGTGTGCCTGGGAGTGTCTGGGGTGTGCCTGGGAGTGTCTGGGGTGTGCCTGCAGTGTCTCAGGTGTGCCTGGTGGTGTGGTGTGCCTGTCAGTGTCAGCGGTGTGCCTGGGGTGTCAGCAGAGGACCTGGGGAGTGTTAGAGGTGTATCAGGGGAGTGACAGAGGTACCTGGGTGCGAAGTGTGCCTGGAGGTGTCTGGGGGTACCTGGGGAGTGTCGAGGTGTGCCTGGGAGTGTTGGGGTGGCACCAGGAGTGTCAGTGGAGTGCCTGGAAGTGTCAGAGGTGTGCCTGGGGAGTGTCAGAGGTGTACCTGAGAGTGTCAGGGGTGTGTCTGGAGTGTCGGGCATGTGCCTGTGAGTGTCAGGTGTGCTAGGGAATGTCAGTGGAGTACCTGGGAATGTCAAAGGTGGCACCGAGTGTCAGAGGTGTGTGCCTGGGAGTGTCTGGTGTGCCTGGGGAGTGTCAGAGGTGTGCCTCAGGTGTCAGGTGTGCCGCAAGTGTGAGATTTGTACTTAGAGGTGTGGTGTTCCTGGGTGTGTCAGGTGTCCTGGCAGTGTCAGCGGTGCAAGTGTAGTGCAGGAATGTCAGTGGAGTGCCTGGAGTGTCAAGGTGTACCTGGGGTGTCAGGGTGTGCAAGTGTCGAGTGTGCCTGGGGTGTCAGAGATGGACTGCAGTGTCAGGTGTGCCTGGGTGAGTGGGGAGTGTGCCTGGAGTGTCTGGGGTGTCCTGGGGTGTCAGAGGTGTGCCTGGGGTGTCATGGTGTACCTGGGAGTGTCAGAGGTGTACCTGGAAATGTCAGAGGTGTACCAGGGTGTCAGATGTGTGACTGGGGTGTCAGAGGTGTGCCTGGGGTGACATAGGGTGTACCTGTGATTGTCAGTGTGCCTGGGTGTAAAAGGTGTACACATGGGAGTGTCGGAGGTGTGCCTGGGGTGTCGGAGGTGTGCCTGGGAGTGTCGAGGTGTGCCTGGGGTGTCAGAGGTGTGCCTGGGAGTGTCAGCGGTGTGCCTGGGAGTGTCTGAGGTGTGCCTGGGAGTGTCTGAGTGTGCCTCGCAGTGTCTCAGGTGTGCCTGGTGGTGTGTGGGGTGTGCCTGTCAGTGTCAGCGGTGTGCCTGGAGTGTCAGCAGAGGACACCAGGGTGTTAGGGTGTATCAGGGGTGACAGAGGAGTGCCTAGGGGTGCGAAGTGTGCCTGGGAGTGTCTGGGGAGTACCTGGGAGTGTCAGAGGTGTACCTGGGGAGTGTTGGGGTGTACCAGGGAGTGTCAGTGGGTATGGAAGTGTCAGGGTGTACCTGGGGTGTCAGGGTGTGCCTGAGAGTGTCAGAGGTGTGTCTGGGAGTGTCAGGCATGTGCCTGTGGTGTCAGAGGTGTACTAGGGAATGTCAGTGGAGTGCCTGGGAATGTCAAGGTGTGCCTGGGAGTGTCAGGGGTGTGCCTGGGGTGTCAGGGTGTGCCTGGGGTGTCAGAGGTGTGCCTCAGGTGTCGGAGGTGTGCCTGGGGTGTGAGATTTGTACCTGGGGTGTCGGGTGTTCCTGGGTGTGTCGGAGGTGGCCTAGCAGTGTCAGCGGTGCACGGGAGTGTGGGGAGGTGTGCCACGGAATGTCAGTGGAGTGCCTGGGAGTGTCAGGTGTGCCTGGGGTGTCAGAGGTGTGCCTGGGGTGTCAGAGGTGTACCTGGGGTGTCAGAGGATGAACTTGCAGTGTAGGAGGTGTGCCTGGGTGAGTGAGGAGTGTACCTGGGGTGTCTGAGGGTGTGCCTGGGGTGTCAGAGGTGTGACCTGGGGTGTCAGCGGTGTGCCTGGGGAGTGTCAGGGTGTGCCTGGAAATGTCAGAGGTGTACCAGGAGTGCAGATGTGTGACTGGGGTGTCAGAGGTGTGCACATAGGTCTGTGCGGTGTACAGAGTGTCAGGTGTGCCTGGGTGTGTGAGGGTGTGCCTGGGTGTCGGAGGTGTGCCTGGGGTGTCGGAGGTGTGCCTGGGGTGTCAGAGGTGTACATGTGGAGTGTCAGAGGTGTACCTGGGGAGTGTCAGAGGTGTGCCTGGGGTGTCAGTGGTGTAATTGGAGTGTCGGATGTGTAACTGGGAATATTGAGGTGTACTTGGGAATATCAGGTGTACGGAGTGTCAGAGGTGTACCAAGGAGTGTCAGAGGTGTACCTGGGAGTGTCACAGGTACCTGCAGTGTCAGAGTGTGCCTGGCAGTGTCAGTGGTGTGCCTGGGAGTGTCTGAGATGTGCCTGGGGTGTCAGGTTGTGCCTAGGGTGTCAGAGGTGCACTTGGGGTGTCAGAGGTGCACCTTGGAGTGACGGAGGTGGACCTGGGGTGTGTGAGGTGTACCTGGCATTGTCTGATGTGTACCTGTATCTGGGGTGTGCCTGGCAGTGTCAGCGGTGTGCATGGGGTGTCAGCGGTGTACCTGGGAGTGTTAGACGTGTATCAGGGAGGGACAGAGGAGTCGTGAGGTGTCAGATGTGTGCCTGGGGGTGTGAGAGTGTGCCTGGAGTGTTTGGGGTGTGCCTGGGGAGTGTCAGAGGGTGTGCCTGGGAGTGTCAAGAGGTGTCCCTGGAGTGTCAGGGTGTACCAGGGAATGTCAATGGAGTGCCTGGGAGTGTCAGAGGTGTGCCTGGAAGTGGCAGTGGTGTATCTGTAGTGTCGGACGTGTATCTGTGAGTGTCAGAGGTGTTCGAGGATGTCAGTGGAGTACCTGGGGTGTCAAGGTGTACCTGGGAGTGCCAGAGGTGTGCCTGGGAGTGTCAGAGGTGTGCCTGGGAGAGTCAGAGGTGTGCCTGGGAGTGTCAGAGGTGTGCCTGGAGTGTAGAGTGTAACTGGGAGGTTTCTGGGGTGTGCCTGGGGTGTCAGAGGTGTGCCTGGGGAGTGTCGGAGGTGTGCCTGGGAGTGACAGAGGTGTGCCTGTGATTGTCGGAGGTGTACCTGGGGTGTCTGGGGTTTACATGGGAGTGTCAGAGGTGTGCCCAGGGTGTAAGTGTGCCTGGGGTGTCAGGTGTGCCTGGGAGTGTCGGAGGTGTGCCTGGGAGTGTCAGAGGTGTACATGGGGGTGTCAGAGGTGTGCCTGGGGAGTGTCAGAGGTGTGCCTGGGATTGTCAGTGGTGTGGTGGGGTGTCAGGTGTGACTGGGGAATTTGGAGTGTGCTTGGGAATATCGGAGGTGTACCTGGGAGTGTCAGAGGTGTGCAGGTGTCGGAGGTGTGCCTGGGAGTGTCACAGGAGTGCGATTGTCAGAGGTGTGCCTGGCAGTGTCAGAGGTGTGCCTGGGGTGTCAGAGATGTGCCTGGAGTGTCAAGTGTATCTGGGGGTGTCGGACGTGCTGGGGAGTGTCAGAGGTGTACCAGGGAATGTCAGTGGAGTACTTGGGAGTGTCAGAGGTGTGCCTGGGAGTGTCAGTGTGCCTTGGGTGTCAGAGGTGTGCCTGGAGTTACAGGGTGTGCCTGGAAGTGTCGGAGGTGTGCTTGGGGTGTGAGAAGTGTGCCTGGGGTGTCGGAGGTGTTCTGGGAGTGTCAGGTGGCCTGGCAGTGTCAGTGGTGTGCCTGGGAGTGTCAGAGGTGTCCAGGGAACAGTGGGTACCTGGGAGTGTCAAGGTGTACCTGGGAGTGTCAGAGGTGTGCCTGGGAGTGTCAGAGGTGGCCCTGGGAGAGTCAGAGGTGTATCTGGGAGTGTCGGACGTGCACCTGGGAGTGTCAGACGTGTACCAGGGAATGTCAGTGGAGTACTTGGGGTGTCAGGGTGTGCCTGGGAGTGTCAGAGGTGTACCTTGGAGTGTCAGAGGTGTACCTGGGGTGTCAGAGGTGTACCTGGGGTTTCGGAGGTGTGCTTGGGAGTGTGAGAAGTGTGCCTGGGAGGTGTCGGAGGTGTTCCTGGGAGTGTCGGGTGTGCCTGGCAGTGTCAGTGGTGTGCCTGGGGAGTGTCAGGGGTATGCAGGGAATGTCAGTGGAGTACCTGGGGGTGTCAAGGTGTGCCTGGGGTGTCAGAGGTGTGCCTGGGAGTGTCAGAGGTGTGCCTGGGAGTCAGAGTGTGCCTGGGGTGTCAGAGGTGTGCCTGGGAGTGTCAAGGTGTGCCTGGGAGAGTCAGAGGTGTGCCGGGGAGTGTCTGAGATGTGCCTGGGAGTATCAGAGGTGCACTTGGGAGTGTAGAGGTGCACCTTGGATTGTCTGAGGTGTACCTGGAGTGTCTGAGGTGTACATGGCAGTGTCAGAGGTGTGCCTGGGAGTGTCGGTTTTGTGCCTGGGGAGTGACAGAGGTGTACCTGTGATTGTCGGAGGTGTACCTGGGAGTGTAAAGTGTGCCTGGGGTGTCAGGTTGTGCCTGAGGAGTGTCGGAGGTGTGCCTGGGGTGTCGGAGGTGTGGGAGTGTCAGGGTGTTCCTGGGAGTGTCAGCAGTGTGCCTGGGAGTGTCTGAGATGTGCCTGGGGTATCAGAGGTGCACTTGGGGTGTGGGAGGTACACCAGGTTGCCTGAGTGTGCCTGGGGAGTGTCTGAGGTGTACATGTGAGTGTCCTGGGGTGTGCCTGGCGGTGTGTGGGGTGTGCCTGTCAGTGTCTGCGGTGTGCCTGGGGTGTGTGGAGGACCTGGGAGTGTTGGGGTGTATCAGGGAGTGACAGAGGAGTACCTAGGAGTGTCAGAGGTGTGCCTGGGAGTGCAGTGTGCCTGGGGTGTCTGGGGGTACCTGGGGTGTCAGAGGTGTGCCTGGGAGTGTCAGGGTGTAACTGGGGTTTCTGGGGTGTGCCTGGGAGTGTCAGAGGTGTACCTGGGAGTGTCGGAGGTGTACGGGGTGACGGAGGTGTGCTTGGAGTGTCAGAGGTGTGCCTGGGGTGTCAGCGGTGTGCCTGGGAGTGTCTGGTGTGCCTGGGGAGTATCAGAGGTGCACTTGGGAGTGTGAGAGGTGCTGTGGGTGTCTGAGATGTGCCTGGGAGTGTCTGGGGTGTACCTGGCAGTGTGTGAGGTGTGCCTGTCAGTGTCAGCGTATGCCTGGGAGTGTCTGAGGTGTGCTGGGGAGTGTCTGAGGTGTGCCTGGGGAGTGTCTGAGGTGTGCCTCGCAGTGTCTGAGGTGTGCCTGGCAGTGTGTGAGATGTGCCTGTCAGTGTCAGCGGTATATGGGGAGTGTCTGGTGTGCCTGGGGTATCAGAGGTGCGCTTGGGGTGTGGAGGTGCACCTTGGGTGTCTGAGATGTGCCTGGGGTGTCTGAGTGTACCTGGCAGTGTGAGGTGTACCTGTCAGTGTCAGCGGTGTACCTGTCAGTGTCAGCGGTGTGCCTGGGACTGTCAGCGGAGGACCTAAGTGTGCAGGTGTATCAGGGAGTGACAGAGGAGTACCTAGGAGTGTCAGGGTGTGCCTAGGAGTGCGAAAAGTGTGCCTGGGAGTGTCTGGGGAGTGCCTGGGGAGTGTCAGAGGTGTGCCTGGGAGTGTCAGGGGTGTACCAGGAGTGTCAGTGGTGCCTGGAAGTGTCAGAGGTGTGCCTGGGGTGTCAGAGGTGTGCCTGAGAGTGTCAGAAGGGGATCTGGGAGTGTCGGACATGTGCCTGTGAGTGTCAGAGGTGTACTAGGGAATGTCAGTGGAGTGCCTGGGGAATGTCAAGGTGTACCTGGGGTGTCAGAGGTGTGCCTGGGAGTGTCAGAGGTGTACCTGGGGTGTTAAGGTGTGCCTGGGAGTGTGAGGTGTGCCTGGGGTGTCTGGGGTTTGCATGGGGAGTGTCAGAGGTGTGCCGGGAGTGTAGAAGTGTGCCTGGGGAGTGTCGGAGGTGTGCCTGGGAGTGTCGGAGGTGTACCTGGGTGTCAGAGGTGTGCTTGGGAGTGTCAGAGGTGTGCCTGGGGTGTCAGGGTACCTGGGAGTGTCAGAGGTGTACCTCAGTGTCAGAGGTGTGCCTGGGGAGTGTCTGAGGTGTACCTGGGAGTGTCAGAGTTGTGCTAGGAGTGTCAGAGGTGCACTTGGGGTGTCCAGGAGTGCCTTGGAGTGTCTGGTGTACCTCTGAGTGTCTGAAGTGTACCTGGCTGCGTCTGAGGTGTACCTGACAGTGTCTGAGGTGTAACTGGCAGGTGTCAGCGGTGTGCCTGGGGTGTCAGCACCTGGGGTGTTGAGGTGTATCAGGGAGTGACAGGAGTACCTAGGGGTGTCAGGAGGTGTGCCTGGGAGTGTCAGAGGTGTGCCTCCAGGTGTCAGAGGTGAACCTGGAGTGTCAGAGGTGTGCCTGGAGTGTCAGGGTGTATCTGGAACTGTCAGAGATGAACCTGGGAGTGTCAGATGTGTATCTGGGAGTGTCGGACGTGTAACTAGGAGTGTCAGAGAGGTGTACCAGAGAATATCAGTGGGTACCTGGGATGTCAGAGGTATACTCCGGGAGTATCTGAGGTGTCCTTGGAGTGTCAGAGGTGTAACTGGGAGTGTCAGTGGTGTAATTGGGAGTGTCGGAGGTGTAGCCGGGAATGTCAGGGTGTGCAGGAGTGTCAGGAGTACCTGGGAGTCTCAAGGGTGTGCCTGGGAGTATCGGAGGTGTACCTGGGAATGTGGAAGTGTGGTTGGGAATATCGGAGGTGCCTGGGAGTGTCAGGAGGTGTGCCAGAGTGTCGGAGGTGTACGTGGTAGTGTCACGGTGCCTGCGATTGTCAGAGGTGTGACGGCAGTGTCAGAGGTGTACCTGGGTGTCAGAGATGTGCCTGGAAGTGTCAGAGGTGTATCTGGGAGTGTCGGACGTGCACCTGGGAGTGTCAGAGGTGTGCCAGGGAATGTCAGTGGAGTGCTTGGGGTGTCAGGTGTGCCTGGGGAGTGTCAGAGGTGTACCTTGGAGCGTCAGAGGTGTACCTGGGAGTGTCAGAGGTGTGACCTGGGGGTGTCGGAGGTGTACCTGGGAGTGTGAGAAGTGTACCTGGGGAGTGTCAGTGGTGTGCCTGGGTGTCAGAGGTGTGCCAGGAATGTCATTGGTGCCTGGGGAGTGTCAAAGGTGTGCCTGGGGTGTCACAGGTGTACCTGGGAGGTGTCAGGGTGTGCCTGGGGAGAGTCAGAGGTGTGCCTGGGGAGTGTCAGAGGTGTACCTGGGGAGTGTAGAGTGTAACTGGGAGTTTCTGGGGTGTACCTGGGTGTCAGAGGTGTGTGTGGAGTGTCGGAGGTGTGCATGGGAGTGACAGAGGTGTGCCTGTGATTGTCGGAGGTGTGCTGGGGTGTAAAGTGTGCCTGGGGAGTGTCGGAGGTGTACCTGGGTGTGTCGGAGGTGTGCCTGGGGTGTCGGAGGTGTGCTTGGGGTGTCAGAGGTGTGCCTGGGGTGTCAGCGGTGTGCCTGGGGAGTGTCTGAGGTGCGAGTATCAGAGTGCACTTGGGGTGTGAGGAGGTGCACCTTGGGTGTCTGGGGTGTGCCTGGGGTGAGTGTGCCTCAGCAGTGTCTGAGGTGTGCCTGGCGGTGTGTGAGGTGTGCCGTGTCGGTGTCAGCGGTGTGCCTGGGAGTGTCAGCGGAGGACCAGGAGTGTTAGAGGTGTATCAGGGAGTGACAGAGGGTACCTAGGAGTGTCAGAGGGTGTGCCTAGGTGCAATGTGCCTGGGGAGTGTCTGGGGAGTACCTGGAGTGTCAAGGGTGTGCCTGGGGAGTGTCAGGGGTGTACCCAAGTGTCAGTGTGGAGTGCCTGAGAGTGTCAGAGGTGTGCCTGGGGTGTCAGGTTGTGCCTGAGAGTGTCAGGGTGTGTCTGGGGAGTGTCGGACATGTGCCTGTGAGTGTCAGAGTGTGCTAGGGAATGTCAGAGTGCCTGGGAATGTCAAGGTGTGCCTGGGGTGTCAGAGGTGTGCCTGGGGAGTGTCGGAGGTGTGCTGGGGTGTTAGAGGTGTGCCAGGGGGTGTCAGAGGTGTACCTTGGGTGTCAGAGGTGTGCCTGGGAGTGTCAGAGGTGTACTCAGGTGTCGGAGATGTGCCTGGGGTGTGAAGTGTACAGGGAGTGTCAGAGAGTGTACCTGGGGTGTCAGGAGGTGTGCCTGGGGTGTGGGGAATTTTGCCTGGAGGTGTCTGGGTGTGCCTGGGGTGTAAGGGGTGTGCCTGGGGAGTGTCAGGTGTGCCTGGGGTGTCAGGGGTGTGCCTGGGAGTGTCAGAGGTGTGCCTGGGGAGTGTCAGAGGTGTACCTGGGGAGTGTCAGAGGTGTGCCTGGGAGAATCAGAGGTGTGCAGGGTGTCAGAGGTGTGCCTGGGGTGTCAGAGGTGTGCCTGGGAGTTGAGAAATGTGCCTGAGGTGTCGGGAAGTGCCTGGGGAGTGTCAGAGGTGTGCCTGGGAGTGTCAGGGGTGTGCCAGGGGTGTCAGTGTGCCTGGAAGTGTCAGGATTTGACCTGGGGTGTCAGGGGTGTGCCTGAGGTGTCAGGGTGTGTCTGGGAGTGTCGGACATGTGCCTGTGGTGTCAGGTGTGCTAGGGAATGTCAGGGGAGTGCCATGGGAGTGTCAAGGTACACCTTGGAGTGTCTGAGGTGTGCCTGGGAGTGTCTGGGGTGTGCATGTGGCAGTGTCAGAGGTGTGCCTGGGAGTGTGTGTTCCTGAAGAATGTCAGGAGGTGCAACTGGGAATGTCAAGGAGTGTGCCAGGGGAGTGTCAGAGGTACAAGTCTCAAGGTGTGCCTGGGAGTATCGGAGGTGTACCTGGGAATGTGGAGTGTACCTGGAAGTATCGGAGGTGTACCTAGGGAGTGTGAGGTGTACCAAGAGGTGTCGGGTGTGCCTGGGGAGTGTCACAGGGTACCTGCGATTGTCAGAGGTGTACCTGGCAGTGTGAGAGAGGTGTGCCTGGGGTGTCAGAGATGTACCTGGGAGTGTCAGAGGTGTATCTGGGAGTGTCGGACGTGCACCTGGGGTGTCAGAGGGTGCCAGGGAATGTCAGTGGAGTGCCTGGGGTGTCAGAGGGTGTGCCTGGGAGTGTCAGAGGTGTGCCTTGGAGTGTCAGAGGTGTGCCTGGGAATGTCAGGGGGTGTACCTGGGGAGTGTCGGAGTGTGCCTGGGGTGTGAGGGGTGTGCCTGGGAGTGTCAGGTGTGCCTGGGAGTGTCAGGAGGTTTGCCTGGCAGTGTCAGCGGTGTGCCTGGGTGTCAGGGTGTACCAGGGAATGTCAGTGGAGTGCCTGGGAGTGTCAGAGTGTGCCTGGGGAGTGTCAGAGGTGTGCCTGGGAGTGTCAGAGGTGTGCCTGGGAGTGTCAGAGAGGTGTGCCTGGGGTGTCAGAGGTGGACCTGGGAGTGTAAGAGGTGTAACTGGGAGTTTCTAGGGGTGTACCTGGGGTGTCAGAGAGGTGTGCCTGGGGAGTGTCAGAGGTGTGCCTGGGAGTGTCAGAGGTGTACCTGTGATTGTCCGGAGGGATGTGCAGGAGTGTAGAGGTGTACCTGGGAGTGTCGGAGGTGTGCCTGGGAGTGTCGGGGTGTGCTGCAGGGTGTCAGGATATCTGGGGTGTCGGACTGTGCCTGTAGTGTCAGAGGTGTGCTAGGGGATGTCAGTGGAGTGCCTGGGAATGTCAGCAGTGTGCCTGGGGTGTCAGACCTGGGAGTGTCAGAGTTTGCATGGTGTCGGAGTGTGCTTGGGGTGTCAGAGGTGTGCCTGGGGTGTCAGCGGTGTGCCTGGGAGTGTCTGAGGGTGTGCCTGGGGTGTCAGGTTGCTTGGGGTGTGGAGGTGCCTTGGGTGTCTGGGGTGTGCCTAGGTGGTGTCTGGGGTGTGCCTGGCAGCGTCTGAGGTGTACCTGGCAGTGTGTGGGGTGTGCCTGTGGGGTGTCAGCGGTGTGCCTGGAGTGTCAGCCGGTGTGGCCTGGGAGTGTTGGGGTGTATCAGGGGTGACAGAGGGTACCAGGAGTGTCAGAGGTGTGCCAAGGAGTGTGAGAAGTGTGACCTGGGAGTATCTGGGGTTTATCTGGGAGTGTCAGAGGTGTGCCTGGGGTGTCAGGGTGTGCCAGGGGTGTCAGTGGAGTGCCTGGAAGTGTCAGAGGTGTGCCTGGGGTGTTGAGGTGTGCAGGGAGTGTCAAGGTGTATCTGGGGAGTGTCGGACGTGTACCTGTGAGTGTCAGAGGTGTACTAGGGAATGTCAGTGGAGTACCTGGGAATATCAAAGGTGTGCCTGGGGAGTGTTGAGGTGTGCCTGGGTGTCGGAGGTGTGCCTGGGGTGTCAGAGGTGTGCTTGGGAGTGTCAGAGGTGGCTGGGAGTGTCAGAGGTGTGCCTGGGGGTGTCAGAGGTGTACCTGGGGTGTCAGAGGTGTGCCTGGGAGTGTCTGAGGTGTGCCTGGGGAGTGTCAGAGTTGTGCCTGGGCGTGTCAGGGAGGTGCACTTGGGAGTGTCAGTGCCTGGAGTGTCTGAGTGTGCCTCTGAGTGTCTGAGTGTGCCTGGCTGTGTTAGAGGTGTACTGACAGTGGCTGGGGTGTCACTGGCAGTGTCAGCGAGTGCCTGGGGTGTCGGCGGTGCCTGGGAGTGTTAGAGGTGTATCAGGGGAGTGACAGAGGAGTACCTAGGAGTGTCAGAGGTGTACCTGGGAGTGTCAGAGGTGTACCTGGGGAGTGTCGGAGGTGTGCTTGGGGTGTCAGGGTGTGCCTGGGAGTGTAGCGGTGTGCCTGGGGGTGTCTGAGGTGTGCCTCGGGAGTGTCAGAGGTGCTTGGGGCGTGAGGTGCACCTTGGGTGTCTGGGGGTGTGCCTGGGTAGTGTCTGGGGTGTGCCTGGCAGTGTCTGAGGTGTGCCGTGGCGGTGTGTGGGGTGTGCCTGTGGTGTCAGCGGTGTGCCTGGGGTGTTGGGGTGTATCAGGGGTGACAGAGGGTGGGGTGTCAGGGGTGTGCCTGGAGGTGTGAGAGTGTGCCTGGGGAGTGTCAGGGGGTGCCTGGGGTGTCAGAGGTGTGCCTGGGGTGTCAGCGGTGTGCATGGGGTGTCGGAGGTGTGCCCTGGGTGTGAGGGGAAGTGTGCCTGGGGTGTCGGAGGTGTGCACCGAGTGTCGGAGGTGTTCCTGGGAGTGTCAGGTGTGGGGTGTCAGAGGTGTGCCTGGGGTGTCAGTGGTGTGCCTGCGGGTGTCTGATGTGTGCCTGGGAGTGTCAGGGTTGTGCATGGGGTGTCAGGAGGAGCACTTGGGGTGTCAGAGATGCGCTGGGTGACTGAGGTGGACCTGGGAGTGTGAGGTGTACCTGGCAATGTCTGATGTGTGCCTGGGAGTATCAGAGTGCACTTGGAGTGTGCCTGGGAGTGTCCAGGGTGTCTGGGGAGTATCAGGTTGCACTTGGGAGTGTGAGAGGTGCACCTTGGAGTATGTGAGGTGTTCCTGGGAGTGTCTGAGGTGTACCTCGCAGTGTCTGGGGTGTGCCTCAGGGTGTCACGGAGGACCTGGGGATGTTAGAGCGTGTATCAGGGGAGTGACAGAGGTACCTAGGAGTGTCAGAGGTGTACCTGGGTGAGAAATGTACCTGGAGTGTCTGGGGAGTACGGAGTGTCAGGAGGTGTGCCTGGGAGTGTCAGGGGTGTGCCAGGAGTGTCAGTGGAGTGCCTGGAAGTGTCAGAGGTGCCTGCTGGGGTGTCAGGGGTGACTAGGGAATGTCAGAGTGCCTGGGAATGTCAAGGTGCCTTGGGTGTCTAAGGTGTACCTGGGGAGTGTCCTGAGGTGTACATGGCAGTGTCTGAGGTGTGCCTGGGGTGTGTGAGGTGTGCCTGGGAATGTCGGAGGTGCAACTGGGGAATGTCAGAGGTGTGCCTGGGGTGTCAGAGGTGTGCCTGGGAGTCTCAAGGTGTACCTGGGAGTATCGGAGGTGTACCTGGGGAATGTTGGAGGTGTACTGGAACAGGTGTCAAGTGTCAGAGGTGTGCCAGGGTGTCAGGAGGTGTGCCGGGAGTGTCACAGGTGCCCTGCGATTGTCAGAGTGTGCCTGGCAGTGTGAGGTGTGCGGAGTGTCAGAGATGTCCTGGGGTATCAGAGGTGTACTGGGTTGTCAGAGGTGTGCCTGGGGTGTCAGTGGTGTGCCTGGGGAATGTCGGAGGTGCAACTGGGAATGTCAGAGGTGTGCCAGGAGTGTCAGAGGTACGGAGTCTCAAGGTGTACCTGGGGAGTATCGGAGGTGTACCTGGGAATGTGGAGTGTGCCTGGAAATATCGAGGTGTACATGGGAGTGTGAGGTGTACCAGAGTGTCGGAGGTGTGCCAAGTGTACAGGAGTACCTGCGTTGTCAAGTGTGCCTGGCAGTGTGAGGTGCCTGGGAGTGTCAGAGATGTGCCTGGGGAGTGTCAGGTGTATCTGGGAGTGTCGGACGTGCACCTGGGAGTGTCAGAGGTGTACCAGGGAATGTCAGTGGAGTACTTGGGGTGTCAGAGGTGTGCTGGGGTGTCAGGGTGTACCTTGGGTGTCAGGGTGTGCCTGGGAATGTCAGAGGTGTGCCTGGTGTCGGAGGTGTGCCTGGGGTGTGAGAGTGTGCCTGGGGAGTGTCAGGTGTGCCTGGGGAGTGTCGGAGGTTTGCCTGGCAGTGTCAGCGGTGTGCCTGGGGTGTCAGAGGTGTACCAGGGAATGTCAGTGGAGTACCTGGGGAGTGTCAGAGGTGTACGGGAGTGTCAGAGGTGTACCTGGGGTGTCAGAGGTGTACCTGGGAGTGTCAGAGGTGTGCCTGGGGTGTAGGTGTAACTGGGGTTTCTGGGGTGTACCTGGGGAGTGTCAGAGGTGTACCTGGGAGTGTCGGAGGTGTACCTGGGAGTGTCAGAGGTGTACCTGTGATTGTCGGAGGTGTACCTGGGAGTGGAAGTGTACCTGGGAGTGTCGGAGGTGTACCTGGGAGTGTCGGAGGTGTGCCTGAGGTGTCAGAGGTGTGTTGGGAGTGTCGGACATGCCTATGAGTGTCAGAGGTGTACTAGGGAATGTCAGTGGAGTGCCTGGGAATGTCAGCAGTGTGCCTGGGGTGTCAGAGGTGGTACCAGTGTCAGAGGTGTGCACCGAGTGTCAGGAGGTGTGCTTGGGGTGTCAGAGGTGTGCCTGGGAGTAGTCTGGGGTGTGCCTAGGTGTCAGGTTGCACTTGGGGTGTGGAGAGGTGCACCTTGGGTGTCTGGGGTGTACCTGGGTGAGTGTCTGGGGTGTACCTGGCGTCAGGGGTGTGCCTGGCAGTGTGTGGTGTACCTGGCAGTGTCAGCGGTGTGCCTGGGAGTGTCAGCGGTGTACCTGGAAGTGTTAGAGGGTGTATCAGGGAGTGACAGAGGAGTACCAGGAGTGTCAGAGGTGTACCAGGGTGTGAGAAGTGTGCAGGGGTATCTGGGGTTTATCTGGGAGTGTCAGAGGTGTACCTGGGAAGTGTCAGGGGTGTACCAGGGAGTGTCAGTGAGTACCTGGAAGTGTCAGAGGTGTGCACGGAGTGTTAGAGGTGTACCGGGGTGTCAGAGGTGTATCTGGGGTGTCGGACGTGTACCTGTGAGTGTCAGAGGTGTACCAGGGAATGTCAGTGGAGTCCTGGGGATATCAAGGTGTGCCTGGGGCAGGGGTGTGCCTGGGAGTGTCGGAGGTGTGCCTGGGAGTGTCAGAGGTGTGCCTAGGGGTGTCAGAAGTGTAGCTGGGAGTGTCAGAGGTGTGCCTGGGAGTGTCAGAGGTGTGCCTGGGGTGTCAGAGGTGTGCCTGGGGTGTCTGAGGTGTACCTGGGGTGTCAGGAGTTGTGCCTGGGCGTGTCAGGGTGCTTGGGAGTGTCAGAGGTGCAGCTTGGAGTGTCAGAGGGTGTGCCTCTGGGTCTGAGTGTGCAAGCTGTGTTTTGGAGTGTACCTGACAGTGGCTGAGGTGTCACTGGCAGTGTCAGCGGTGTGCCTAGGAGTGCTCGCGGTGCACCTGGGAGTGTTAGAGGTGTGTCAGGGAGTGACAGAGAGTGCCCAGGAGTGTCAGAGGTGTACCTGGGAGTGTCAGAGGTGTACCTGGAGTGTCGGAGGTGTACTTGGGAGTGCTAAGAGGTGTACCTGGGAGAGTGGCGGTGTACCTGGGAGTGTCTGAGATGTGCCTGGGAGTGTCAGAGGTGCACTTGGGAGCGTGAGAGGTGCACCTTGGAGTGTCTGAGGTGTACTGGTTGTGTCAGGAGGTGTACCTGGCAGTGTCTGAGGTGTACCTGGCAGTGTGTGAGGTGTGCCTGGCAGTGTTAGAAGTGTACCTGGGAGTGTTAGGAGGTGTATCAGGGAGCAGGAGCGAGAGCACCAAGGAGTGTCAGAGGTGTACCTTAGAGTGTGTGGAGAAGTGGGCATGGGAGTATCTGGGGTGTATCTGGGAGTGTCAGAGGTACCTGGGAGTGTCAGGGGTGTACCAGGGAGTGTCAGGTGGAGGCCTGGAAGGTCAGAGGTGTACCTGGGAGTATTAGAGGTGTACCGAGTGTCAGAGGTGTATCTGGGAGTGTCGGACGTACCTGTGAGTGTCAGAGGTGTACTAGGGAATGTCAGAGTACCTGGGAATGTCAAAGGTGTACCTGGGAGGTCAGAGGTACTTAAGAGTGTCGGAGGTGTGCCTGGGAGTGTGAGAAGTGTACCTGGGAGTGTCTGGGGTTTACATGGGAGGTAGAGGTGTACCTGGGAGTGTAAGAATCAGCCTGCAGATGGTGTACCTGGGAGGTCAGAGATGTACCTGGGAGTGTCAGGAGGTGTATCTGGGAGTGTCGGACGCACCTGGGAGGTCAGGAGGTGTACCAGGGAATGTCAGTGAAGTACTGGGAATGTCAGGAGGTGTACCTGGGAGGCTGGAGGTGTATCTTGGAGTGTCAGAGGTGTACCTGGGAGTGTCAGAGGTACCTGGGAGTGTCGGAGGTGTACCTGGGAGTGGGAGAAGTGTACCTGGGAGTGTCGGAGGTGTACTGCGAGTGTCGGAGGTGAGGTGGGAGAGTGGAAGGCCTGAGGCTCTAGAGATTACAAGGGAGTGTCAGAGGTGTACCGGGAGTGTAAGAAGTGTACCTGGCAGTGACGGAGGTGTACCTGGGAGCAGGAGGTACCTGGAGTGTCAGAGGTGTACTTGGGAGTGTCAGAGTTGTACCTGGGAGTGTCAGAGAGGTGTACCTGGGAGGTCAGAGGTGTACCTGGAGCAAGGAGTGCTGAGGTGACCTGGGAGGTCAGAGTTGTGCCTGGAGTGTCAGAGGTGCACCCATGTCAGGAGGTGCACCTTGGAGTGTCTGAGGTACCTCTGGAGTGTCTGGAGGTGCACCTGGCTGTGTCTGAGGTGTACCTGACCGTGTCTGGAGGTGTAACTGGCAGTGTCAACAGTGTGCCTGGGAGTGTCGGGGCTTGCACCTGAGCAAGAGAGTGTATCAGGAGTGACAGAGGCGTACCTAGGAGCACTGAGGTGTACCTGGGAGTGTCAGAGTGTATTCTCGGAGTGTCAGAGGTGAACCTGAGAGTGTCAGAGGTGTACCTGGGAGGGTCAGAGGTATCTGGGAGGTCAGAGATGAACCTGGGAGTGTCAGATGTGTATCTGGAGAGGTCGGACGTGTACTAGGAGTGTCAGAGGTGTACCAGGAATATCAGAGGAGTACCTGGGAGTGTCAGGGGTATACCTGGGAGCATCTGCAGGTACCTGGGAGTGTCAGAGTGGCACTGGGAGTGTCAGTGGTGTAGTGGAGTGTCAGAGGTACCCGGAATGTCAGAGGTTACCAGGAGTCAGAGGAGTACCGAGTTCCAAAGGTGTACCTGGGAGTATCGAGTGTACCTGAGAATATTGGAGGTGTACTTGGGAATATCGGAGGTGTACCTGGGAGTGTCAGAGGTGAACCAAGGAGTGTCGGAGGCGTACCTGGGAGTGTCACAGGAGTACCTGCGATTGTCAGAGGTGTACCTTGCAGTGTCAGAGGTGTACCTGGGAGTGTCAGAGATGTACCTGGGAGTGTCAGAGGTGTTACATGGGAGTGTCGGACGTGCACCTGGGAGTGCTCAGAGGTGTACCTGGGGAGTGTCAGAGGTGTACATGGCAGTGTCTGAGGTGTACCTGGCAGGTGAGGTGTTACCTGTTAGTGTCAGCGCGGTACCTGGGAGGTCAGGAGGACCTGGGAGTGTTAGGAGGTCTATCAGGGAGTGACAAGGAGAGCACTCAGGAGCTGGGGAGGTGTGACCAGGAGGAGAAGTGTACCTGGGAGTGTCTGGGAAGACCTGGGAGGTCAGGAGGTGTACCTGGGAGTGACAGGGGTGTAACTGGAGCTTTAGGTGCACCTGGGAGGCCAGAGGTGTACCTGGGAGTGTCTGAGGTGTACATGCAGTGCTCTGAGGTGTACCTGGCAGTGTGTGAGGTGTTACCTGTTAGTGCTCGGGGCGGTGTACCTGGGAGGCCAGCGGAGGACCTGGGAGGTTAGGAGGTCTATCAGGAGTGACAGAGGAGTACCTAGGAGTGTCAGAGGTGTACCCAGGAGTGCGAGAAGTGTACCTGGAGTGTCTGGGAAGTACCTGGGAGGTCAGGAGGTGTACCTGGGAGTGACAGGGTGTAACTGGGAGTTTCTAGGGTGGTACCTGGGAGGTCAGAGGTGTACCTGGGAGGTCAGAGGTGTACAAGGAGGACAGAGGGTACCTGTGATTGTCGGAGGTGTACCTGGGAGGTAAAAAGTGCACCTGGGAGCATGTCGGAGGTACCTGGGAGTGTCGGAGGTGTACCTGGAGTGCAGGAGGCACTGGGAGGTCAGAGGTGTACCTGGGAGCAACAAGTGTACCTGGAGTGTCTAAGGTGTGCCTGGGAGCATCAGAGGTGCACTGGGAGTGTGAGAGGTGCACCTGGAGTGTCTGAGGTGTACCTGGGAGTGCCTGAGGTGTACTGCAGTGTCTGGGAGGTGGCACTGGCAGTGTGTGAGGTGTACCTGTCAGGCTGCAGCGGTGTACCTGGGACTGTCAGCGGAGGACCTGGGAGCAGTTAGAGGTATCACGAGTGACAGAGGAGTACCTAGAGTGTCAGAGGTGTACCTTGAGGCGACAAGGTACCTAGGAGTGTCTGGGGAGCACTGGGAGTGTCAAAGGTGTACCTGGCGTAAGTCAGGGGTGTTCCAGAATGTCAGTGAGTACCTGGAAGTGTCAGAGGTGTATCTGGGAGTGTCGGACGTGCACCTGTGAGTGTCAGAGGTGTACTAGAATGTCAGTGAGTACCTGGGAATGTCAAAGGTGTACCTGGGAGTGTCAGAGGTGTACCTGGGAGTGTCAGAGGTGCCTGGGAGTGTTAGAAGGGACCAGAGTGTCAGAAGGTGCCTGAGGTCAGAGGCGTACCTGGGAGTGTCAGAGGTGTACTCGAGTGTCGGAGGTGTACCTGGGAGTGAGGAAGAGTACCTGGGAGTAAGTGGAGGTGACCTGGGAGTGTCGGAGGTGTTCCTGGGAGTGTCGGAGGTGTACCCAGCAGTGTCAGCGGTGCACCTGGGAGGTGAGAGGCACCACGAATGTCAGTGAGCACCTGAAGGTACCTGGGAGGTCAGAGGTGTACCTGGGAGTCAGAGGTACCTGGCAGGTCAGAGATGAACTTGCGAGTGTCGGAGGTGTACCTGGGAGTGTGAGAAGTGTACCTGGGAGTGTCTGCAAATGGGAGTAAGATGTACTGGGAGGAGGTAAACTGGGAGTGTCTGAGGTCACCTGGGAGTGTCAGAGGTACCTGAGTGCCTGAGGTGTACCTGGGTAGTGCTGAGGTACCTGGCAGTGTCTGAGGTGTACCGGCAGTGTGTGAGGCCTGGTAAAGCCAGCCAGAGTGTACCTGGAGTGCCAAAGGCACTTGGGAGTATCAGAGGTATCAAAGTGAGCAGAGAGTACCAAGGAGGCCAGAGGTAACCAGAGTGTGAGAAGTGTTCCTGGAGTATCTGGGTATCTGGGAGTGTCAGGAGGCACTGCAAGGAGGTGTACCTGGGATGTTAGGCAAGGCACCAGTGTCTGAGGTGTATCTGGGAGGTCAGATGTACCTGGAGGTCAGAGGTGTACTAGGAATGCCAGTGTGAGCACTTGGGAATGTCAAAGGTGTACCTGGGAGGTCAGAGGTGCACTGCGAGTGCTCGGAGGTTACCTGGTGTGAGATTACCGTCTGGGGTTTACCCGGGTGTCAGAGGTGTACCTGGGAGTAAGAAGGCACCAGGGAGGTTGAAGTGTACCTGGGAGGCCGGAGGTGACCTGGGAGTGTCAGAGGGTGTGGGAGTGTCAGAGGTACCTGGAGGTCAGAGGCGTACCTGGGAGTGTCAGAGGCACCTGGGAGGTCAGAGGTACCTGGGTAGTGTCCTGAGGTACCTGGCAGTGTCTGAGGCACTCAGTGTGAGGTACCTGGCAGCCACAGTGTACCTGGGAGTGTCAAAGGTGTACCCGGGAGCAGTTAGGAGGTGTATCGCAAGGACAGAGGAGCACCAAGGAGTGTCAGAGGTAACTAGGAGGGAGAAGTGTTCCTGGGAGTATCTGGGGTGATCTGGGAGGTCAGAGGTGTACCTGGAAGGTCAGAGGTGTACCTGGAGTGTTAAAGGCGTACTGAGCCTGAGGTGTATCTGGGAGGTCAGACGTGTACCTGCATGAGTGTGTACTAGGAATGTCAGTGGAGTACTTGGGAATGTCAAAGGTGGGAGTGTCAGAGGTACTTGCGAGTGTCGGAGTACCGAGTGTGAGATGTGGCACCGTCTGGGGGTTTACCTTGGTGTGTCAGAGGTACCTGGAGTGTAAGAAGGTACCAGGGAGGCCGAAGGTACCTGGGAGTGTCGGAGGTGCAATGGGAGTGTCAGAGGCACGGGAGGTCAGAGGCACTGGGAGTGTCAGAGGCACCTGGGAGTGCCAGAGGTACCTGGGAGGTCAGAGGCACCTGGGAGTGTCTGAGGTGTACTTGGGAGGTCAGAGCAAAGCTAGAGTGTCAGAGGTGCACTTGAGAGTCAGAGGTGCACTGGAGGTCTGAGGTGCACCTGTATGCCCTGAGGTGTAGCTGTAGCCTGAGGTGGGCACCTGACAGTGTCTGAGGTAACTGGCAGTGTCAGGTGTGCCTGGGAGTGCCGAGGAGGTACCTCTGGAGGTCGGCAGGTACCTGGGAGGCTCAGAGGCACCAGAATGTCAGTGAGTACCTGGGAGCAAAGGGTGTACCTGGGAGGTCAGAGGTACCTGGGAGGTCAGAGAGGTACCTGGGAGTGTCAGAGGCCTGGGAGGTAAGACGTAACTGGGAGTTTGGGTACATGGGAGTGTCAGAGGTGTACCTGGGAGGTCGGAGGTGTACCTGGGAGTGTCAGAGGTGGTACCTGTGATTGTCGGAGGTGTACCTGGGAGTGTAAAAAGTGTACCTGGGAGGTCGTGGTGTACCTGGGAGTGTCTGAGGTACCTGGGAGTGTCGGAGGTGTACTTGGGAGTGTCAGAGGGTGTACCGAGTGTCAGGCGGTACCTGGGAGGTCTGGAGGTGTGCCTGAGCATCAGAGGTGCACTTGGGAGTGAGAGGTGCACCTGGAGTGTCTGAGGTACCTGGGAGAGTTCTGAGGTGCACATGGCAGTGTCTGAGGTACCTGGTGTGTGAGGTGCACTGTTAGTGTCAGCGGTGTACCTGGGAGTGTCAGCGGAGTGGACTGAGTGTTAGAGGTCTATCAGGAGTGACAGAGAGCACCTAGGAGTGTCAGAGGTGTACCTAGGAGTGCGAGAAGGCCTGGGAGTGCTCAGGCTACCTGGGAGGTCAGAGGTACCTGGAGTGACAGGGTGTAACTGGGAGTTTTAGGTGTACCTGGGAGCTCAGAGAGGTACCCAGGATTGCTTGGAGGTGTACTGGGAGCAAAAAGTGTACCTGGGAGGTGGAGGTGTACCTGGGAGTGTCGGAGGTACTTGGGAGGCGGAGGTACCTGGGAGTGTCAGAGGTACCTGGGAGTGTCAGTGTGTACCTGGGAGTGTCTGAGGTGTGCCTGGGAGTATCAGAGGGCACTTGGGAGTGTGAGAGGTGCACCTTGGAGTGTCTGAGGTGTACCTGGGAGTGTCTGAGGTACTGCAGTGTCTGAGGTGCACCTGGCAGTGTGTGTGAGGTGCACTGCAAGTCATGGTGTACCTGGGACTGTCAGCGGAGGACCTGGGAGGAGGTTCATCAGAGTGACAGAGAGTACCTAGAGTGTCACAGGTGTACCCAGGGAGTGCGAGAAGTGTACCTGGGAGTGTCTGGAAGTACCTGGGAGTGTCGGAGGTACCTGGGAGTGTCGGAGGTGTACCTGGGGAGGTCGGAGGTGTACCTGGGAGTGTCAGTGGTGTACCTGGGAGGCCAGAGGTGTACCTGAGAGTGTCAGAGGTGTACTAGGAATGTCAGGTGAGCACTGGGAATGTCAGTACCTGGGAGTGTCAGAGGTGTACCTGAGAGTGTCAGAGGTGTACCTGGGAGTGTTAGAGGTACCTGGGAGTGTCAGAGGTACCTGGAGTGTCAGAGGTGTACCTGGGAGTGCTCAGAGGTGTACCGGAGTAGCGGAGGTGTACCTGGGAGTGTGAGAAGAGTACCTGGGAATGTCGGAGGTGTTCCTGGGAGTGTCGGAGGTGTACCTAGCAGTGTCATGGTGTACCTGGGAGTGTGAGAGGTGTACCACGGAATGTCAGTGGAGTACCTGGGAGTGTCAAAGGTGTACCTGGGAGTGCCGAGGTGGTACCTGGGAGTGTCAGAGGTGTACCTTGCAGTGTCAGAGATGAACTTATGAGGTCGGAGGTGTACCTGGGAGTGCAGAAGTGTACCTGGGAGTGTCTGGGGGGTACCTGGGAGCTAAGAAGTGTACCTGAGTGTCGGAGGTGTACCTGGGAGTGTCTGAGGTACCTAGGGAGTGTCAGAGGTGTACCAGGAATGTCAGTGGAGTACCTGGGAGTGTCAAAGGTGTACCTGGGAGTGTCGAGAGGTGTACCTGGGAGGCGTCAGAGGTACCTGGGAGGTCAGAGGTGTCCCTGGGAGGTAAGAAGTGTAACTGGGAGTTTCTGGTGTACCTGGTGTCAGAGGTGTACCTGGGAGTGTCAGAGGCGCACCTGGAGTGTCAGAGGTGTACCTGGGAGGTCAGAGGTGCACCAGGAGTGTTAGAGGTACCTGGGAGGTCAGAGGTGTACCTGGGAGTCTCATGGTGTACATGGAGTGTCGGAGGTGTACCTGGGTGTGTGTGAGAAGTGTACCTGGGAGCAATGGAGGTGTACCTGGGAGAGTGCGGAGGCCTGGGAGGTCAGAGGTGTACTTGGGAGTGTCAGAGGTGTACCTGGGAGTGTTCGGTGGTGTACTTGGGAGTGTCTTGAGATGTACCTGGGAGTGTTCAGAGCAGTCTAGGGAGTGTCAGAGGTGCACCTTGAGTGACTGAGGTGACCTGGGAGTGTGGGAGGTGTACCTGGCAATGCCTGATGTGTACCTGGCAGTGTCTGGAGGTGTACCTGGCAGAGTCAAGGGTGTACATGGGAGTGTCAGCGGTGTACCTGGGAGGAGACGTGTATGAGGGAGGGACAGAGGAGTACGTAGGAGTGTCAGATGTGTACCTGGGAGGGTGGAGAAGGTACCTGGGAGTGTCTGGGGTGATACCTGGGAGTGTCAGAGGTGTACCTGGGAGTGTCAAAGGTGTACCTGGGAGTGTCAGGTGTACCAGGAATGTCAATGGAGTACCTGGGAGTGTCAGAGGTGTACCTGGGAGTGGCAGTGGTGCACTTGGGAGTGTGAGAGGTGCACCTGGAGTGTCTGAGGTGTACCTGTAGTGTCTGAGGTGTACCTGGCAGTGTCTGAGGTGTACCTGGCAGTGTGTGAGGTGCACCTGGCAGTGTCAGCGAGTGTACCTGGGAGTGTCGGGGCGGTGTACCTGTGAGTGTTAGAGGTGTATCAGTAAGGACAGAGGAGTACCAAGGAGTGTCAGAGGTGAACCAGGAGTGTGAGAAGCCTGGGAGTATCTGGGTGTATCTGGGAGTGTCAGAGGTGTACCTGAAATGTCAGAGGTGTACCTGGGAGTGTTAGAGGCGTACCTGGGAGAGTCTGAGGTGTATCTGGGAGGGTCAGACGTGTACCGTGAGTGTCAGAGGTGTACTAGGGAATGTCAGTGGAGTACCTGGGAATGTCAAAGGTGTACCTGGGAGCTGTCAGAGGTATTTATGAGTGTCGGAGGTGTACCTGGAGGTGAGAGAAGAGAACCTGGGGTGTCTGGGGTTTACCTGGTTGTGTCAGGAGGTGTACCTGGGAGTGTAAGAAGTGTACCGGAGTGTCGGAAGTGTACCTGGGAGTGTCGGAGGTGCACCTGGGAGGTCAGAGGTACTCTTGGGAGTGCTCAGAGGTGTACCTGGGAGTGTCAGAGGTGTACCTGGGCTTGTCAGAGGCACCTGGGAGGTCAGAGGTGTACCTGGGAGTGTCTGAGGTACCTGGGAGTGTCAGAGTTGTGCTTAGGAGTGTCAGAGGTGCACCTGGAGTGTCTGGAGGTGTACCTGTGAGTGTCTGAGGTGTACCTGGCTGTGCCTGAGAGGTACCTGACAGTGTTTGAGGAACTGGCAGTGTCAGCGGGGTGTGCCTGGGAGTGTCAGAGGTGTACCTCGGAGTGTCAGGAGGTGTACCTGGGAGTGTCAGAGGTGTACCTGGGAGGTCAGAGGTGGTATCTGGGAGGTCAGAGATGAACCTGGGAGGTCAGAGGTGTATCTGAGAGTGTCGGACGTGCACACAGGAGTGTCAGAGGTGTACCTGGGAATAACAGTAGAGCACATGGGAGGTCAGAGGTGTACCTGGGAGTATCAGAGGTGTACCTGGGAGGTCAGAGGTGTACCTGGGAGGCTGGGTGGTGTAACTGGGAGTAAGTCGGAGGTGTAACTGGGAATGTCAGAGGTGTACCAGGGAGTGTCAGGAGTACCAGGGAGTTCTCAAAGGTGTACCTGGGAGTACGGGAGGTGTACCTGGGAATATTGGAGGTGTACCTGAATACGGGAGGTGTACCTGGGAGCCAGAGGTGTACCAGGAGTGTCGGAGGTGTACCTGGGAGTGTCACAGGAGTACCTGCGATTGTCAGAGGTGTACCTGGCAGTGTCAGATTTGTACCTGGGAGTGTCAGAGATTACCTGGGATGTCAGAGGTGTATCTGGGAGTGTCGCACGTGCACCTGGGAGGTCAGAGGTGTACCAGGGAATGTCACGACTTGGGAGTGTCAGAGGCACCTGGAGTGGTCAGAGGTGCACCTTGAGGTCAGAGGTGTACCTGGGAGAGTCAGAGGTGTACCTGGGAGGTCGGAGGTACCTGGGAGGTGAGGGTGCACCTGGGAGGTCGAGGTGTACCTGGGAGGTCGGAGGTGTACCTGGCAGTGTCAGGTGCACCTGGGAGTGTCAGAGGTGCACCAGGGAATGTCAGTGGAGCACCTGGGAGGTCAAAGGTGTACCTGGGAGGTCAGAGGTGTACCTGGAGTGTCAGAGGTGCACCTGGGAGGTCAGAGGTGTACCTGGAGTGTAAGAAGTGTAACTGGGAGTTTCTGGGGTGTACCTGACAGAGGTTTACCTGGGAGTGTCGGAGGTGACCTGGGAGGTCAGAGGTGTACCTGTGATTGTCGGAGGTGTACCTGGGAGTGCAAGAAGTGCACCTGGGAGTGTCGGAGGTGTATCTGGGAGTGTCGGAGGTGTACCGAGGAGTGTCAGGTGTACTTGGAGTGTCAGGAGGTGTACCTGGGAGGTCAGCGGTGTACCTGGGAGTGTCTGAGGTGTGCCTGGGAGTATCAGGAGGTGCACTTGGGAGGTGGAGAGGCACACCTGGGAGTGTCTGAGGTGTCTGGGAGTGTCTGGAGGTGTAACCCGGGCAGTGTCTGAGGTGTACCTGGCAGTGTGTGAGGTGTAACTGTTAGTGTCAGCGGTGTACAGGGAGGTCAGGAAGACCTGGGAGGTTAGAGGTGATCAGGAGTGACAGAGGGTACCTAGGAGTGTCAGAGGTGTACTAGGAGTGCGCGAGAAGTGTACCTGGGAGGCAGAGTACCTGGGAGTGTCAGAAGGTGTACCTGGGAGGTCAGGTGTACCAGGAGTGTCAGTGGAGTACCTGGAAGTGTCAGAGGTGTACCTGGGAGGCTCAGAGGTGCACCTGAGAGTGTCAGAGGTGTACCTGGGAGGTAAGAAGTGTAACTGGGAGTGTCTGGGGTGTCCTTGGGAGTGAGGTGTACCTGGGAGTGGTAAGGTGTAACTGGGAGTGTCTGGGGTGTACCTGGGAGTGTGAGAGGCAACCTGGGAGTGTCTGGGGTGTACCTGGGAGTTTGAGAGGTACCTGGGAGTGTAAGAAGTGTAACTGGGAGGTCTGGGGTGTACCTGGGAGTGTGAGAGGTGTACCTGGGAGAGTCGGAGGTACCTGGGAGTGTCAGAAGGTACCTGTGATTGTCGGAGGTGTACCTGGGATGGAAAGAAGCATACCTGGGAGTGTCGGAGGTGTTCCTGGAGGTCGGGTTGTACCTGGGAGTGTCGGAGGTGCACTTGGGAGTACAGTGTAACTGGAGTGTCAGCAGTGTACCTGAGTGTCAGGGGTGTAACTGAGCTCTTGGGTGTACCTGGGAGCATCAGAGGTGCTGGGAGTGTCGGAGGTGCACCTGGGAGTGACAGAGGTGTACCTGTGATTATCGGAGGTGTAACTGGGAGTGTGTGCACCTAGGAGTGTCGGAGGTGTACCTGGGAGTGTCGGAGGTGCACTGGGAGTGTCGGAAGGTACCTGGGAGTGTCGGAGGTACCTGGGAGTGTCAGAGGTGTACTTGGGAGTGTCAGAGGTGTACCTGGAGTGTCAGAGGTGTACCTGGGAGTGTCAGAGGTGTACCTGGGAGTGTCAGAGGTACCTGGGAGTGTCTGAGGTGTACCTGGGAGTGTCAGAGTTGTGCTTAGGAGTGTCAGAGGTGCACCTTGGAGTGTCTGAGGTGTACCTGTGAGTGTCTGAGGTGTACCTGGCTGTGTCTGAGGTGTACCTGACAGTGTCTGAGGTGTAACTGGCAGTGTCAGCGGTGTGCCTGGGAGTGTCAGAGGTGTACCTCGGAGTGTCAGAGGTGTACCTGGGAGTGTCAGAGGTGTACCTGGGAGTGTCAGAGGTGTATCTGGGAGTGTCAGAGATGAACCTGGGAGTGTCAGAGGTGTATCTGAGAGTGTCGGACGTACATAGGGAGTGTCAGAGGTACCTGGAATAACAGTAGAGCACATGGAGTGCAAAGGTGCACCTGGGAGTATCAGAGGTGTACCTGGGAGTGTCAGAGGTGTACCTGGGAGGCTCAGTGGTGTAACTGGGAGGTCGGAGGTGAACTGGGAATGTCAGAGGTACCAGGAGGTCAGGATACCAGGGAGTTCTCAGAGGTGTACCTGGGAGCATCGGAGGTGTACCTGGGAATATTGGAGGCACTGGGAATATCGGAGGCACTGGGAGTGCCTGAGAGGTGTACCAAGGAGAGTTCGGAGGTGTACCTGGGAGTGTCACAGGAGAGTACCTGATTGTCAGAGGTGTACCTGGCAGTGTCAGATTTGTACCTGGGAGTGTCAGAGATGTACCTGGGAGTGTCAGAGGTGTATCTGGGAGTGTCAGTGCACCTGGGAGGCCAGAGGTACCAGGAATGTCAATGGAGTACTGGGAGTCGAGGTATACCTGGGAGTGTCAGAGGTACCTTGGAGTGTCAGGAGGTGTACCTGGGAGAGTCGAGGTGCCTGGAGTCGGAGGTGTACCTGGGAGTGTGAGAAGTGTACCCCGGGAGGCCGGAGGTGTACCTGGGAGTGTCGGAGGTGCACCTGGAGTGTCAGCGGTGTACCTGGGAGTGTCAGAGGCACCAGGAAGCTGTCGGTGGAGCACCTGGGAGGTCAAAAGTGCCTGGGAGGCCAGAGGTGTACCTGGGAGTGTCAGAGGTACCTGGGAGTCAGTAGAGGTGTACCTGGGAGGTGTAAGAAGTGTAACTGGGAGTTTTGGGTGTACCTGGGAGTGTCAGAGGTACCTGGGAGTGTCGGAGGGTACCTGGGAGGTCAGAGGTGTACCGAGATTGTCGGTGGTGTACCTGGGAGTGCAAGAAGTGCACCTGGGAGTGTCGGAGGTGTATCTGGGAGTGTCGGAGGTGTACCTGGGAGTGTCGAAGGTGTACTTGGGAGGTCAGAGGTGTACCTGGGAGGCTGGGAGCTGTACCTGGGAGTGTCTGAGGTGTGCCTGGGAGTATCAGAGGCACTTGGGAGGTGGGGAGGCACACCTTGGAGGCCTGAGGTGTACCTGGGAGTGTCTGAGGTGTACCTGGCAGTGTTCCGGAGGTGTACCTGGCAGTGTGTGAGGTGTAACTGTTAGTGTCAAAGTGCACAGGGAGGCCAAAGGAGTGACCTGGGAGGTAAAGGTGTATCAGGGAGGACAGAGGAGTACCCAGAGAAGTCAGAGGTGTACCTAGGGAGCAAGGAGAAGTGTACCTGGGAGTGTCTGGGGAGTACCTGAGTGTCAGGAGGTGTACCTGGGAGTGTCAGGGGTGTACCAGGAGTGTCAGTGAGTACCTGGAAGTGTCAGAGGTACCTGGAGTGTCAGGAGGTACCTGAGAGCAGTCAGAGGTGTACCTGGGAGTGTAAGAAGTGTAACTGGGAGTGTCTGGGGTGTCCTGGGAGTGTGAGAGGTGTACCTGGGAGTGTAAGAAGTGTAACTGGGAGTGTCTGGGTGTACCTGGGAGTGTGAGAGGTGTACCTGGGAGTGTCTGGGGTGTACCTGGGAGTGTGAGAGGTGTACCTGGGAGTGTAAGAAGTGTAACTGAGAGTGTCTGGGGTGTACCTGGGAGTGTGAGAGGTGTACCTGGGAGTGTCGGAGGTGTACCTGGGAGTGTCAGAAGTGTACCTGTGATTGTCGGAGGTGTACCTGGGATTGAAAGAAGTATACCTGGGAGTGTCGGAGGTGTTCCTGGGAGTGGAGGTGTACCTGGGAGTGTCGGAGGTGTACTTGGGAGGTCAGAGGTGTAACTGGGAGGTCAGCAGTGTACCTGGGAGTGTCAGGGTGTAACTGGGAGTTTTTCGGTGTACCTGGGAGTATCAGAGGTGTACCTGGAGCCGGAGGTACCTGGAGTGACAGAGGTTACCGTGATTATCGGAGGTGTAACTGGGAGGTAAAAGTGTACCTAGGGAGTGTCGGAGGCACTGGGAGTGCCGGAGGCCTGGGAGGTGTCGGAGGTGTTTTTGGGAGGTCAGAGGTGTACCTGGGAGGTCAAAGGTGCACCTGGGAGTGTCTAAGGTGCCTGGGAGCATCAGAGGTGCACCTGGAGGTGTGAGGTGCACCTGAGTGTCTGAGGTGTACCTGGGAGTGTCTGGAGGTGTACCTGGCAGTGTCTGAGGTGTACCTGGCAGTGTGTGTGAGGCGTACCTGTCAAAGGCCAGTGCACGGTATACAGAGGTACCTGGGAGTGTTAGAGGTGTACCTGTGAGTGTCAGAGGTGTACTAGGAACAGTAAGGAGTACCTGGGAATGTCAAAGGTACCTGGAGGAGGTACCTGGGAGGTCAGAGGTGTACCTTGGAGTGTCAGGGTGTACCTGGGAGTGTCAGAGGTGTACCGAGTGCTCGGAGGTGTACCTGGGAGGTGAGAAGTGTACCTGGGAGGTCGGAGGTGTTCCTGGGAGTGTCGGAGGTGTACTCAGAGTGTCAGAGGTGTACTAGGGAATGTCAGTGAGTACCTGGAATGTCAAAGGTGTACCTGGGAGTGTCAGAGGTGTATTTGCGTGTGTCGGAGGTGTGCCTGGGAGTGTGAGAAGTGTACCTGGGAGTGTCTAGGGTTTACATGGGAGTGTCAGAGGCGCACCCGGGAGGTAAGAAGTGTACCTGGGAGTGTCGCAGGTGTACCTGGGAGGTCGGAGGTGTACCTGGGAGTGTCAGAGGTGCACTTGGGAGTGTCAGAGTTGTACCTGGGAGGTCAGAGGTGTATCTGGCAGTGCTCAGAGGTGTACCTGGGAGTGTCAGAGGTGTACCTGGGAGTGTCTGAGGTGTCACCTGGGAGCCAGAGTTGTGCCTAGGAGTGCAGAGGCACTGGGAGGTCAGAGGCACTTGAGAGTCTGAGGTGTACCTCTGAGTGTCTGAGGTGTACCGGCTATGTCTGAGGTGTGTACCTGACAGTGTCTGAGGTGTAACTGGCAGTGTCAGCGGTGTGCCTGGGAGGTGGGCGCGGTGCACCTGGGAGGTTAGAGGTGTATCAGGAGTGACAGAGGCGTACCTAGGAGTGTCAGAGGTGTACCTGGGAGTGTCAGAGGTGTACCTGGGGAGGCCAGAGGTGTATCTGGGAGCAAGCAGATGAACCTGGGAGGTCAGATGTGTATCTGGGAGGCCTGGACGTACCCAGGAGTGTGCAGAGGTGTACCAGGAATATCAGTGGAGTACCTGGGAGTGTCAGAGGTATACCTGGGAGTATAAGAGGTATACCTGGGAGTGTCAGAGGTACCTGGGAGTGCCAGTGGTGTACTGGGAGTGTCGGAGGTAACTGGGAATGTTAAGGTGTACCAGGAGTGTCAGAGGAGCACCTGGGAGTCTCAAAGGTGTACCTGGGAGTATCGGAGGTGTACCTGGGAATATTGGAGGTGCACTTGGGAATACACTGAGTCTGAGGTGTACCAAGGAGTGTCGGAGGTATACCTGGGAGTCACAGGAGTACCTAGGATTGTCAGAGGCACCGTTAGGAGGTGCACCTGGGAGGTCAGATATGTACCTGGGAGTGTCAGGAGGTGTAACAGGAATGTCAGTGAGCACTTGGGAGGCCAGAGGTGTAACTGGGAGTGTCTGAGGTGTACCTGGAGGCCAGAGGTACCCTGGGAGAGCCGAGTGCCTGGGAGGTCGGAGGTGTACCTCAAGTGCTGGGGTGGTGTACCTGGGAGGTCAGAGGTGTACCAGGAATGTCAGTGGAGTACCTGGGAGGTCAAAGGGTGTACCTGGGAGGCTCAGAGGTGTACCTGGGAGGTCAGAGGTGCACCTGGAGAGTCAGAGGTGTACCTGGGAGGTCAGAGGTACCTGGGAGTGTAAGAAGTGTAACTGGGAGTTTTGGGGTGTACCTGGGAGTGTCAGAGGTGTACCTGGGAGGTCGGAGGTACCTGGGAGGACAGAGGTACCCAGGATTGTCGGAGGTACCTGGGAGGTAAAAGTGTACCTGGGAGTGTCGGAGGTACCTGCCTGAGATGAGAAGGCAACCGGAAGTGGGAGGTGTTCCTGGGAGGTCTGGAGGTGTACCTAGCAGTGTCAGCGGTGTACCAAGTGAGGCAGGCCACACGAAATGCCAGGAGTACCTGGGAGTGTCAAAGATGTACCTGGGAGGTCAGAGGTGTACCTGGGAGTGTCAGAGGTGTACCTGGGAGTGTCAGAGATGAACCCAGGAGTGTCGGAGGTGTACCTGGGAGTGTGAGAAGTGTACCTGGGAGTGTCTGGGGTATCTGGGAGTGTCAGAGATGAACCTGGGAGTGTCAGATGTGTATCTGGGAGGTCGGACGTACCCAGGAGCAGAGAGTGTACCAAGGAATATCAGGTGGAGTACCCAGAGGCCCGAGCACAGATGTACTGGGAGTGTCAGAGGTACTTGAGAGTGCCAGTGCAAATGGCAAGCCGGAGGTGTAACTGGGAATGTCAGAGGTGTACCAGGAGTGTCAGAGGAGTACCTGGGAGTCTCCCCAAAGGTGTACCTGGGAGCATCGGAGGTGTACCTGGGAATATTGGAGGTGTACTTGAGAATATCGGAGGTACCTGGGGTGTCAGAGGTGTCCAAGGAGTGTCAGGTGTGCCTGGGAGTGTCACAGGGTGCCTGCGATTGTCAGAGGTGTACCTGGCAGTGTCAGAGGTGTACCTGGGAGTGTCGGAGATGTACCTGGGAGGTCAGAGGTGTATCTGGGAGTGTCGGATGTGCAACTGGGAGTGTCAGAGGTGAACAGGAATGTCAGTGGAGTACTTGGGGTGTCAGAGGGTGTACCTTGGAGTGTCAGAGGTGTGGGAGTGTCAGAGGTGGCACAATGTCGGAGGTGTACCTGGGAGTATCAGGGGTGTACTTGGGAGTGTCAGAGGTGTATCTGGGAGTGCCGGACGTGCACCTGGGAGTGTCAGAGGTGTACCAGGGAATGTCAGTGGAGTACTTGGGAGTGTCAGAGGTGTACCTTGGAGTGTCAGAGGTGCTGGGAGTATGAGAGGTGGACCTGGGGTGTCAGGTGTACCTGGGGTGTGAGACGTGTACCTGGGAGTGTCGGGTGTACCAGGGTGTCGGAGGTGTACCTGGCAGTGCAGTGGTGTGCCTGGGAGGTCAGAGGTGTACCAGGAATGTCAGTGGAGTGCTGAGATAAAGGTGTACCTGGGAGTGTCAGAGGTACCTGGAAGTGTCAGAGGTGTACCTGGGAGAGTCTGAGGTGTACCTGGAGGTCAGAGGTGTGCGAGTGTAAGAGTGTAACTGGGGTTCTAGGGTGCACCTGGGAGTGTCAGAGGTGTACCTGGGTGTCGGAGGTGTACCTGGGGTGACAAGATGTACCTGTGTTGTCGGAGGTGCACGGGAGTGTAAAGTGTACCTGGAGGTCGGAGGTGTACCTGGGAGGTCAGAGGTACCTGGAGTGTCGGAGGGTACCTGGGAGGACAGAGGTGTACCTGTGATTGTCAGAGGTACCTGGGAGTGTCAGCAGTGTACCTGGGGTGTCTGAGGTGTGCCTGGGGTATCAGAGGTGCACTTGGGAGTGTGAGAGGTGCTCCTTGGAGTGTCTGAGGTGTGCCTGGGAGTGTCTGAGGTGCACATTGCAGTGTCTGAGGTGTACCTGGCAGTGTGTGGTGTACCTGTCAGTGTCAGCGGTGTACCTGGGAGTGTTAGCGGAGGACCTGGGAGTGTTAGGGGTGTATCAGGGGTGACAGAGGAGTACCTAAGAGTGTCAGAGGTACCTAGGTGTGCGAAAAGTGTACCTGGGGTGTCTGGGGAGTACCTGGGAGTGTCAGATGTGTACCTGGGGTGTCAGGGGTGTATCGGGAGTTCTGGGTGCCTGAAATATCAGAGGTGTACCTGCGGAGCAACCTGGGAGTGACAGAAATGTACCTGTGATTGTCCGGAGGTGTACCCGGGAGTGCAAAAAGTGTCCCAGAGCTGCAGGTGCCTGCAGTGTCGGAGGTGTACCTGGGGTTTCGGAGGTAGCCTGAGGCCAGCTGTGTACCTGGGTGTCAGCGGTGTACCTGCAGTGTCTGAGTGTGCCAGTGGCATCAGAGGTGCACTGGGAGGCACTGGGATGCCCAGGTGCCTCGCAGTGTCTGGGGTGTACCTCGCAGTGTCTGGTGTACCTAGCAAAGAAAACCCAGGGTGTACCTGGGAGTGTCATCGGAGGACCAGGGGGTGTTAGAGGTGTATCAGGAGGACAGAGAGTACCTAAGTGCCAGAGGTGTACCTAGGATCAGCGAGAAGTTGTACCTGGGGTGTCTGGGGAGTACCTGGGAGGCCAGAGAGTGTCCACCAGGTGTCAGGGTGTACCAGGTGTCAGTGGAGTACCTGGGTGTCCAGAGGTGTACCTGGGAGTCAGAGGTGCCTGAGAGTGTCAGAGGTGTAAGGGAGCAGGAATGCATACCTGTGAGTCATGGGATGTACTGGGAATGTCAGTTGGTGCCTGGGATGTCAACCAAATCAAGGCAAACCCAGTCAGAGGTGTGCCTGGAGGTAACAACACCCATTGGAGTCAGGGTGTACCTGGAGTGTGAGAAGTGTACTGGGAGTGTCAGGCTCCTGGGAGGTCTGAAAATGGCAAAGTCACGGTGTACCTGGGAGTGTGAGGTGTACCACTAAATGTCGTGGCACCTGGGAGGCAACAGGCACCTGGGGTGTCAGAGGTGCACATGGGAGTTCAGAGGTACTTGGGGTGTCAGAATGGGCATGTCAGGGAGGAAGTGTACCTGGTGTCTGGGGTGTATCACAGGTGTCAGGATGACAACTGACAAATGTGTATCTGGGAGTGTCGGACGTGTACCTAGGATGTCAGAGGTACCAGAAATATCAGGAGTACCTGGGGTGTCAGAGGTATACCTGGGGTATGAGAGGTGTACCTGGGAGTGTCAGAGGTGTAATTGGGAGTGTCAGTGAACTGGGGTGTCGAGGTGTAACTGGGAGTGTCGGAGGAAACTGGGAATGTCAGAGGTGTACCAGGAGTGTCAGAGGAGTACCTAGGAGTCTCAAAGGTGTACCTGGGAGTATCGGAGGTGTACCTGGGAATATTGGAGGTGTACTTGGGAATATCGGAGTACCTGGGAGTGTCAGAGGTGTACCAAGGAGTGTCGGAGGTGTACTAGGGAGTCACAGGAGTACGTTGTCAGAGGTGTACCTGGCAGTGTCAGAGGTGTGCCTGGGAGAGTCAGAGATGTACCTGGGGTGTCAGAGGTGCATCTGGGAGTGTCGGACGTGTACCTGGGAGTGTCAGAGGTGTACAAGAATGTCAGTGGAGTGCTTGGGGTGTCAGGGTGTGGAGGTCAGAGGTGTACCTGGGAGTGTCAGAGAGGTGTGCCTGGGAGTGTCGGAGGTGTACCTGGGAGTGTGAGAAGTGTCTGGGAGTGTCGGAGGTGTACCTGGGAGTCTGGAGGTGTACCTGGCAGTGTCAGTGTGTACCTGGGAGTGTCAAGAGGTGTACCAGGAAATGTCAGTGGTACAAGTGTCAAGGTGTGGGAGTGTCAGAGGTGTACCTGGAGTGTCAGAGGTGTACCTGGGAGAGTCTGAGGTGTACAGGGGTGTCAGATGTGTACCTGGGAGTGTAAGAGTGTAACTGGGAGTTTCTAGGGTGTACCTGGGAGTGTCAGAGGTGTACCTGGGGTGTCGGAGGTGTGCCTGGGAGTGACAGAGGTGTACCTCAGATTGTCGGAGGGTACCTGGGAGTGTAAAAAGTGTACCTGGGAGTGTCGGAGGTGTACCTGGGATTGTCGGAGGTGTACCAGGAGTGTCGGAGGTGTACTTGGGAGTGTCAGAGGTACCTGGGAGTGTCAGCGGTGTACCTGGGAGTGTCTGGTGTGCCTGGGGTATCCAGAGGTGCACTTGGGAGTGTGAGGTACTCCTTGGAGTGTCTGAGGGTGTATCAGGGAGTGACAGAGGAGTACCAGGGGTGGTGTACCTGGAGTGCAGAGTGTACCTGGGGTGCCTGGGGTACCTGGGAGTGCCAGCGGAGGACCTGGGGTGTCAGGGTGTGGGAGTTTCTGGGTGTACCTGGGGTGTCAGAGGTGTACCTGTGAGTGTCGGAGGTACCTGGGGTGACAGGGTGTACCTGTGATTGTCGGAGGTGTGCAGGGTGCAAGTGTGCCTGGGAGTGTCGGAGGTGTACCTGGGGTGTCGGAGGTGTACCTGGGAGAGTCGGAGGTGTACCTGGGAGTGTGGTGTGTAGGTGTCCAGCGGTGTACCTGGGAGTGTCAGCGGTGACCACCAGGTGTCTGAGGTGTAGCATGGTATCAGAGGTGCACTTGTGGTGTGAGGGTGCTTGGGTGTCTGAGGTGTACCTGAGGTGCCTGAGGTTTTACATACGCAGAGTGTCAGAGGTGTACCAGGCAGTGTGTTGGAGGTGTGACTTACCGTCAGTAAGGCAGGTGCCTGGGAGTGTCAGCGGAGGGACCTGGGAGGTTAGAGGTGTATCAGGGGTGACAGAGAAGTACCTGGGGTGTCAGAGGTACCTGGGAGTGCGAAGTGTGTACCTGGGAGTGTCTGCTGGAGTAACTGGGTGCCAGACGTGTCCTGAGAGTGTCAGGGGTGCCAGTAGTGTCATTGGTACCTGGAAGTGTCAGAGGTGTACCTGGGGTGTCAGAGTGTACCTGAGTGTCAGAGGTGTATCTGGGAGTGTCGGACATGTACCTGTAGTATCAGGGTGTACAAGGGAATGTCAGTGAGTACCTGGGAATGTCAAAGGTCCACCTGGGGTGTTGGAGGTGTACCTGGAACATCAGAGGTGTACATTGGAGTGTCAGGGATGTGCCAGTGTCAGGGTGTACATGGGAGGGTCCAGCGGTGTCACAGGGGTGTGTGAGGTGTGCCTGGGGTATCAGAGGTGCACTTGGGAGTGTGAGATGCGCACCAGGTGTCTGAGGTGTACCTGGGGTGTCTGGTGTACTTCATGGTGTCTGAGGTGTACCTGGCAGTGTGTGAGGTGTACCTGTCCAGTGTCAGCGGTGCCTGGGAGTGTCAGGGGAGGACCTGGGAGTGTTAGAGGTGTATCAGGGTGACAGAGAGCCTGGGGTGACAGAGGTGTACCTGGGTGCGAGAAGTGTACTGCAGGGGTGTCTGGGAGTGCAGAGTGTCAGGTGTACCTGGGGAGTCAGGGTGTACCAGGGTGTCGGTGGAGTGCCTGAAGTGTCAGAGGTGTGCCTGGGAGTGTCAGAGGTGTACCTAGAGAGGGTGAGGTGTGTGTGGGGAGTGTCGGACATGTGCCTGTAGTGTCAGAGGGTGTACTGGGGAATGTCAGTGGAGTACCTGGGAATGTCAAGGTGTACCTAGGAGTGTCAGGTGTACCTTTAGTGTCAAGAGGTGTACCTGGGAGTGTTAGAGGTGTACCTGGGAGTGTCAGAGGTGTGCCTTGGAGTGTGAGAAAGTGTACCTGGAGGTCCCGGAGGTGTTCTGGGAGGCGGAGGTGTACCTAGCAGTGTCGGAGGTGTACCTGGGGTGTGAGAGGTTTCCACGGAATGTCAGTGGTGCCTGGAGGTCAAGATGTACCTGGGAGGTCAGGGGTGTACCTGGGAGTGTGAGAAGTGTACCTGGGGTGTGGGGTGTATCTGGGAGTGTCAAGAGATGAACCTGGGAGTGTCAAATGTGTATCTGGGAGTGTCGGACGTGTACCCAGGAGTGTCAGAGAGTGTGCAGGGAATATCAGTGAGTACCTTAGGTGTCAGAGGTATACCTGGGAGTATCAGAGAGTGCACCTGGGAGTGTCAGAGATGTACCTGGGAGTGTAGTGAGGTATGGTAGAGTGTCGGAGGCGTAACTGGGAATGTCAGAGGTGTACCAGGGAGTGTCAGAGAGTGCCCCAAGCCCCAAGGTGTACCTGGGAGTATCGAGTGTGCCTGGGAATATTGAGGTGTACTTGGGAATATCAGGTGTGCCTGGAAGTGTCAGAGGTGTACCAAGGAGTGTCGGAGGTGTGCCTGGGAGTGTCACAAGTACCTGCGATTGTCAGAATGTGCCTGGCAGTGTCAGAGGTGTACCTGGGGTGTCAGAGATGTACCTGGGAGTGTCAGAGGTTTATCTGGAGTGTCGGACGTGCCTGGGAGTGCCAGAGGTGTGCCTGGAGTGTCGGCGGTGTACCTGGGAGTGTCTGAGGTGTGCCAGTGGCATCAGAGGTGCCTTGGGAGTGTGTGAGGTGCACCTTGGGTGTCTGGTGTACCTGGGAGTGTCTGGTGTACCTCTCGCAGTGTCTGAGGTGTACCTGGCGGTGTGTGAGGTGTACCTGTCAGTGTCACGGTGTGCCTGGGAGTGTAAGCGGAGGACCTGGGAGTGTTGGAGGTGTATCAGGAGGACAGAAAGTACCTAGGAGTGTCAGGGTGTACCTAGGAGTGCAGAGTGTGCCTGGGGTGTCTGGGGAGTACCTGGAGGTCAGGGGTGTGCCTGGGAGTGTCAGGGTGTGCCAGGAGTGTCAGTGGAGTACCTGGAAGTGCCAGGTGTACTGGGGTGTCCAGAGGTGTACCTGAGAGTGTCAGTGGTGTAATGGGAGTGTCGGAGGTGTAACTGGGAACAGAGGTGTACCAGGGAGTGTCAGGAGTACCTGGAGTGTCAAGGTGTACCTGGGGAGTATCGGAAGTGTACCTGGAATATTGGAGGTGTGCCGGAATACCGGAGGTGTACCTGGAGTGTCAGAGGTGTGGGAGTGTCGGAGTGTGCCTGGGAGTGTCACAGAGTGATACCTGCGATTGTCAGAGAGTGCCTGGCAGCGTCAGAGGTGTACCTGGGAGTGTCAGAGATGTACCTGGGAGTGTCAGAGGTGTCTGGGGAGTGTCGGACGTGCCTGGGAGTGTCAGAGGTGTACAGAATGTCAGTGAGTCTTGGGGTGTCAGAGGTGTACCTTTTGGTGTCAGAGGTGTACCTGGGATGTTAGAGGTGTACCAGGGAGTGTCGGAGGTGTACCTGGCAGTGTCAGTGGTGTACAGGGAGTGTCAGAGGTGTACCAGGGAATGTCAGTGGAGTACCTGGGAGTGTCAAGGTGACCTGGGCGTGTCAGAGGTGTACCTGGGAGTGTCAGAGGGTACCTGGGAGAGTCTGAGGTGTACCTGGGAGGTCAGAGGTGTACCTGGGAGTGTAAGTGTAACTGGGAGTTTCTAGGGTGTACCTGGGAGGTCAGGAGGTGTACCTGGGAGGCCGGAGGTGTACCTGGGAGTGACAGAGGTGTACCTGTGATTGTCGGTGTACCTGGGAGTGTAAAAGGTACCTGGGAGGCCGTGGAGGTGTACCTGGGAGTGTCGGTACTTGGGAGGTCGGAGGTGTACCTGGGAGTGTCAGAGGTGTACCTGGGAGTGTCATGGTGTACCTGGGAGTGTCTGAGGTGTGCCTGGGAGATCAGAGGTGCACTTGGGAGGTGGGAGAGGTGCTCCTTGGAGTGTCTGAGGTGTACCTGGAGTGTCTGAGGTGCACATTGCAGTGTCCGAGGTGTACCTGGCAGTGTGTGAGGTGTACCTGTCAGTGTCAGCGGTGTACCTGGGAGTAGCCAGGAGGACCTGGGAGAGCTAGAGGTGTATCAGGGAGTGACAGAGGAGCACCTAGGAGTGTCAGAGGTGTACCTAGGAGTGCGAGAAGGAATCTGAGGTGTCTGGGGAGTACCTGGAGTGTCAGAGGTGTACCTGGGAGTGTCAGGGGTGTAACTGGGAGTTTCTGGGTGTACCTGGGAGTGTCAGAGGTATACCTGGGAGAAGTCGGAGGTGTACCTGGGAGGACAGACGTGTACCTGTGATTGTCGGAGGTGTACCTGGGAGGAAAAAAGGTACCTGGGAGTGTCGGAGGTACCTGGGAGGCCGGAGGTACTCAGGTGTTGGAGGTGTACTTGGGAGTGTCAGAGGTGTACCTGGGAGTGTCAGGCGGTGTACCTGGGAGTGTCTGAGGTGCCAGTGAGTATCAGAGGTGCACTTGGGAGGTGGAGAGGCACCTTGGAGTGTCTGAGGTGTACCTGGGAGTGTCTGAGGTGTACTGCAGTGCCCGAGGTGTACCTGGCAGTGTGAGGGGTGTACCTGTCAGTGTCAAAGGGTGTACCTGGGAGGTCAAAGGAGGACCTGGGAGTAAAGGTGTATCAAGGAGGACAGAGAAGCACCTAGGGAGTGCCAGAAGTGTACCTAGGAGTGCGAGAAGTGTACCTGGGAGTGTCTGGGGGAGTACCTGGAGTGTCAGGGGTGTACCAGGAGTGTCAGTGAGTACCTGAAGTGTCAGAGGTGTACCTGGGAGGTCAGAGGTGTACCTGAGAGTGTCAGAGGAGGTGGGAGAGTCGGACATGTACCTGGAGTGTCAGAGGTGTACTAGGAATGTCAGAGGAGTACCTGGGAATGTCGTGTTGACCTGGGAGGTCAGAGGTGTGCCTTAGTGTCAGAGGTGTACCTGGAGTGTTAGAGGTGTACCTGGGAGTGTCAGAGGTGCACCTTGGAGGAGAAGGCACTTGGGAGTGTCTGAGGTGTCCTGGGAGTGTCGGAGGTGTACCTAGCAGTGTCAGCGGTGTACCTGGGAGTGTGGAGAGGTACCACGGAATGTCAGTGGAGTGCCTGGGAGCATCACATGTACCTGGGAGTGTCAGAGGTGTGGCAGATGGGAGTGTCAGAGGTGTACCTGGGAGCCAGGAGATGAACTTTGCGAGTGTCGGAGGTGTACCTGGGAGTGTGAGAAGTGTACCTGGGAGTGTCTGGGGTGTATCTGGGAGTGTCAGAGATGAACTGGGAGTGTCAGATGTGTATCTGGGAGTGTCGGACGTGTACCTAGGAGTGTCAGAGGTGTACCAGGGAATATCAGTGAGTACTTGGGAGTGCTAGAGGTATACCTGGGAGTATCAGAGGTGTACCTGGGAGGCTGGGAGGTGTACCTGGGAGTGTCAGTGGTGTACTGGGAGTGTCGGAGGTGTAACTGGGAATGTCAGAGGTGTACCAAGGAGTGTCAGAGAGTACCGGGAGTCTCAAAGGTGTACCTGGGAGTATCGGAGGTGTACCTGGGAATATTGGAGGTGTACTTGGGAATATCGGAGGTGTACCTGGGAGTGCAGAGGTGTACAAGGAGTGTCGGAGGTGTACTGGGAGTGTCACAGGAGTACCTGCGATTGTCAGAGGTGTACCTGGCAGTGTCAGAGGTGTACCTGGGAGGTCAGAGATGTACCTGGGAGTGTCAGAGGTGTATCTGGGAGTGTCGGACGTGCACCTGGGAGTGTCAGAGGTGTACCAGGAATGTCAGTGGAGTACTTGGGAGGCCAGAGGTGTACCTTGGAGTGTCAGAGGTACCTGGGAGGTCAGAGGTGTACCTGGGAGTGTCGGAGGTGTACCTGGGAGTGTGAGAAGTGTACCTGGGAGTGTCGGAGGTGTACCTGGGAGTGTCGGAGGTGTACCTGGGAGTGTCAGGTGTACCTGGAGTGCAGGGGTGTACCAGGAATGTCAGTGAGCACCTGGGAGGCAAAGGTGTACCTGGGAGGTCAGAGGTGTACCTGGGAGGCCAGAGGTGTACCTGGGAGAGTCAGAGGTACCTGGGAGTGTCAGATGTGTACCTGGGAGGAAAGAAGTGTAACTGGGAGTTTCTAGGGTGTACCTGGGAGTGTCAGAGGTGTACCTGGGAGGTTGGAGGTGTACCTGGGAGTGACAGGTACCTGTGATTGTCGGAGGTGTACCTGGGAGTGTAAAAGTGTACCTGGGAGTGTCGGAGGTGTACCGGGAGTGTCGGAGAGGTACCTGGAGTGTCGGAGGTGTACTTGGGAGTGTCAGAGGTGGTACCTGGGAGTGTCAGGTGTACCTGGGAGTGTCTGAGGTGTGCCTGGGAGTATCAGAGGTGCACTTTGGAGTGTGAGAGGTGCCTGGAGTGTCTGAGGTGTACCTGGGAGTGTCTGAGGTGTACATGGCAGTGTCTGAGGTGTACCTGGCAGGTGTGTGAGGTACCTGTCAGTGTCAGGGGGTACCGGAGTGTCAAAGGAGGACCTGGGAGGTTAGAGGTGTATCAGGGAGTGACAGAGGAGTACCTAGGAGGTCAGAGGTGTACCTAGGAGTGCGAGAAGTGTACCTGGGAGTGTCTGGGAGTACCTGGGAGGTCAGAGGTGTACCTGGGAGGTCAGGGGTGTAACTGGGAGTTTCTGGGTGTACCGGAGTGTCAGAGGTACCTGGGAGTGTCGGAGGTGTACCTGGGAGTGACAGAGGTGTACCTGTGATTGTCGGAGGTGTACCTGGGAGTGTAAAAGGTGTACCTGGGAGTGTCGGGTGTACCTGGGAGGTCGAGGGCACCTGGGAGTGTCGGAGGTGTTCCTGGGAGGTCGGGGGTGTACCTGGGAGGCCGGCGGTGTACCTGGGAGTGTCTGAGGTGCCTGGGAGTATCAGAGGTGCACTTGGGAGTGAGAGGTGCACCTGGAGTGTCTGAGGTACCTGGGAGTGTCTGAGGTGCACCTGCAGTGTCTGAGGTGTACCTGCAGTGTGTGAGGTGTACCTGTCAGTGCTAGCGGAGTACCTGGGAGGCAGCGGAGGACCTGGGAGGTTGAGGTGTATCAGGGAGGACAGAGGAGCACCTAGGAGTGTCAGAGGTGTACCTAGGGAGTGCGGAGAAGTGTACCTGGGAGTGTCTGGAGTACCTGGGAGGCAGAGGTGTACCTGGGAGTGTCAGGGGTGTACCAGGAGTGCTGGGCTGGAGTACCTGGTTGAGAGGTGTACCTGGGAGTGTCAGAGGTGTACCTGAGAGTGTCAGAGGTGTATTCGGAGTGTCGGACATGTACCTGTGAGTGTCAGAGGTGTACTAGGGAATGTCAGTGGAGTACCTGGGAATGTCAAAGGTCTACCTGGGAGGTTAGAGGTACCTGGGAGGTCAGAGGTGTACCTGGGAGAGTTAGAGGTGTACCTGGGAGTGTCAGAGGTGCCCTTGGAGTGTCAGAGGTACCTGGGAGTGTCAGAGGTGTACCTCGGAGGTCGGAGGTGACCTGGGAGTGTGAGAAGTGTACCTGGGAGTGTCGGAGGTGTTCCTGGGAGTGTCGGAGGTGTACCAGCAGTGTTGGGGCGGTACCTGGGAGTGTGAGAGGTGTACCACGGAATGTCGGAGGAGTACCTGGGAGGCCAAGGTGTACCTGGGAGTGTCAGAGGTGGTACCTGGGAGTGTCAGAGGTGTACGGGAGTGTCAGAGGTGAATTGTGAGTGTCGGAGGTACCTGGGAGTGTGAGAAGTGTACTGGGAGTGTCTGGGGTGGTACCTGGGAGTGTAAGAGGTGTACCTGGGAGTGTCGGAGGTGTACCTGGGAGGTCAGAGGTGTGTACCTGGGAATGTCAGGGGTGTACCTGCGAGCAAGTCGGAGGTGTGCTGAAGTGTGGAGAGGTGTACCTGGGAGTGTCTAGGGTGTACATGGAGGTCAGAGGTGTACCTGGGAGTGTAAGAAGTGTACCGAGTGTCGGAGGTGTACTTGGGAGTGTCAGAGGTGTACCTGGGAGGCTGGGTGGTGTACCTGGGAGTGTCTGAGATGTACCTGGGAGGTCAGAGTTGTGCCTAGGGAGTGTCAGAGGTGCACTTGGGAGGTCAGAGGTGCACCTTGGAGTGACTGAGGTGGACCTGGGAGGTGTGAGGTGTACCTGGCAATGTCTGATGTGTACCTGGCAGTGTCTGAGGTGTACCTGGCAGTGTCAGCGGTGTACATGGGAGGTTGAAGGGTGTACCTGGGAGTAGAGACGTGTATCAAGGAGGGACAGAGGAGTACGTAGGAGGTTGCAGATGTGTACCTGGGAGTGTGAGAAGTACCTGGGAGTGTCTGGGGTGTACCTGGGAGGCCGAGGTGTACCTGGGAGTGTCAGAGGTACCTGGGAGGTCAGGTGTACCAGGGAATGTCAATGGAGTACCTGGGAGTGTCAGAGGTGTACCTGGGAGGGCAGTGGTATCTAGGAGTGTCGGACGGCACTGTGAGTGTCAGAGGTGTACTAGGGAATGTCAGTGGAGTACCTGGGAATGTCAAAGGTGTACCTGGGAGGTCAGGAGGTGTATTTGCGAGTGTCGGAGGTGTGCCTGGGAGTGAGAAGGTACCTGGGAGTGTCTAGGTTTACATGGGAGTGTCAGAGGTGTACCTGGGAGTGTAAGAAGTGTACTGGGAGTGTCTGAGGTGTACTTGGGAGGCCGAGTGTACCTGGGAGTGTCAGAGGTGTACCTGGGAGTGTCAGAGGTGTAACTGGAGTGTGGGAGGTGTACCTGGGAGGTCAGAGGTGTACCTGGGAGGTCAGAGGTGTGCCTAGGAGTGTCAGAGGTGCACTTGGGAGTGTCAGGAGGTGCACCTGGGAGTATCAGAGGTGTACCTGGGAGTGTCAGAGGTGTACCTGGGAGGCCAGTGGTGTAATTGGGAGTGTCGGAGGTGTAACTGGGAATGCTAGAGGTGTACCAGGGAGTGTCAGAGAAGTACCTGGGAGTTCAGAGGTGTACCTGGGAGTATCGGAGGTGTACCTGGGAATATTGGAGTGTACTTGGGAATATCGGAGGTACCTGGGAGTGTCAGAGGTGTACCAAGGAGTGTCGGAGGTGTACCTGGGAGTGTCAAGAGTACCTGCGATTGGTTCGGAGGTGTACCTGGCAGTGTCAGAGGTGTACCAGTGAGTGTCAGAGATGTACCTGGGAGTGTCAGAGGTATCTGGGAGTGTCGGACGTGCACCTGGGAGTGTCAGAGGTGTACCAGGAATGTCAGTGGAGTACTTGGGAGGTCAGAGGTGTACCTGGAGGTCAGAGGTGTACCTGGGAGTGTCAGAGGTGTACCTGGGAGTGTCGGAGGTGTACCTGGGAGTGTCGGAGGTGTACCGGGAGTGTCGGAGGGTGTACCAGGGAATGTCAGTGGAGACCTGGGAGTGTCAAAGGTGTACCTGGGAGGTCAGAGGTGTACCTGGGAGTGTCAGAGGTGTACCTGGGAGAGTCTGGAGGTGTACCTGGGAGTGTCAGAGGTACCTGGGAGAGGAAGAAGTGTAACTGGGAGTTTTAGGGTGTACCTGGGAGTGTCAGAGGTGTACCTGGGAGTGTGGAGGTGTACCCAGTGACAGAGGTGTACCTGTGATTGTCGGAGGTGTACCTGGGAGTGCAAAAGTGTACCTGGGAGTGTCGGAGGTGTACTGGGAGTGTCAGAGGTGTACCTGGGAGGTCGGCGGTGTACCTGGGAGTGTCTGAGGTGTGCCTGGGAGTATCAGAGGTGCACTCGGGAGTGTGAGAGTTCTTGGACTGTCTGGAGTGTACCTGGGAGTGTTCTGAGGTGTACATGGCAGTGTCTGAGGTGTACCTGGCAGTGTGTGAGGTGTACCTGTCAGTGTCATGGTGTACCTGGGAGTGTCAGGAGGACCTGGGAGTGTTAGAGGTATCAGGGAGTGACAGAGGAGTACCTAGGAGTTTAGGTGTACCTAGGAGTGCGAGAAGTGCACTGGGAGTGTCTGGGGAGTACCTGGGAGTGTCAGAGGTGTACCTGGGAGTGTCAGGGGTGTAAATGGGAGTTTCTGGGGTGTACACAGGAGTGTCAGAGGTGTGCACCTGGGAATGTTGGAGGTGTACCTGAGTGACAGGGATTTATTTACGCCATATAACTCAATTTACTAAATATCCAGGTTCTAGGCGTACCAAACAAAAGTGAAGTAAATTATAAGAGAATAAAATAAGTAAAATTAAACCTTTAAGCATTTAATTGATTAAAATAACACAATAAAGAGCCTAATGAAGCTGTATCACAACAAATTGATTCACCATCCAGAGACTTTTAAGACACAAAGTGATCAAAACATCGAAACATCAAAGTATAAAATAAAGCATTGGATTACGTTACCACTGCATAAACATGTAAAACTATCACTGAAATTAACTAACGTGAAACAACACTGATTACTTGAATACAACTACAAATACTGATGGACACAAACAGAAGACATAAATAGGTACTCACATAGATATACCACATTGGTGGCGACAGGAACAACACAAAATAAATTAAGTATAAGTAACAAGTGACACTCAAAGGATGTGGACTGTATGACAGGAGAATTGAACTGACTCAAGTCAGTTGGTGGGTCCTATATATAAGGTCGCTCCCGCCACGCGACACGCCAGTGGGTCGTTTAACGATGCAGATGGTCGTTAGAAGAACAAGAATGCTGGTTACAATACAAAATAAAAAATAAGATGGGCTTGAACAAATAGCAGCAGTTAAAACTTAACAGCACAGGGTAAGGTGACTAGAATATATAATAGTAAATTTAACACACATCATTACAGGAATAATATGGAACATGGGAGCATGTTATATATATAAAAAAAAAAAAAAATACGACACGGTCGTAACAAGGTACCTATGTGATTGTCGGAAATGTACCCAAATTGTAAAAAGTGTACCTGGAATTGTCAGAGAGTGTACAGGGAGTGTCAGGATGTACCTAGGAGTGTCGGAGGTGTACCTAGGAAGTGTCGCGGTATACCTGGAAGTGTCTGAGGTGTGCCTGGGAGTATCAGAGGTGCACCCAGGGAGTGAAGGTGTACCACGGAATGTCAGTGGAGTACCTGGGAGTGTCAAAGGTGTACCTGGGAGTCAAAGGTTACCTAGGGATGTCAGAGGTGTGCCTGGGTGTCAGAGATGAACTTGCGAGTGTCCGGAGGTGTACCTGGAGTGTGAGAAGTGTACCTGGGGTGTGCTGGGGTGCCTGGGGTGTAGAGTGTGTACCTGGGTGTCGGAGGTGTACCCTGGAGTGTCAGAGGTGTACCGGGAGTGTCAGGGGTGTACCTGGGAGTGTCCTGAGGTGTACCTGGGAGTGTCAGAGGTGTGCAAAGGAGTGTCAGAGGTGTACCTGGGAGTGTCGAGAGGTGTACCTGAGAGTGTCAGCGGTGTACATGGGAGTGTCGGAGGTGTACCTGGGTGTGAGAAGTGTACCTGGGGTGTCGGAGGGTGGCCTGGGAGTGTCGGAGGTGTACCTGGGAGTGTCAGGAGTGTGCTTGGGAATGTCAGAGGTAGATCTGGAGTGTCAGTGGTGTACCTGGGAGTGTCCAAGAGATGTACCTGGGAGTGGTCAGAGTTGTGCCTAGGAGTGTCAGAGGTGCACTTGGAGGTGACTGAGGTGGACCTGGGGTGTGTGAGGTGGCACGTGTCTGATGTGTACAGCAGTGTCTGAGTGGCTACCTGGCAGTGTCAGCGGTGTACATGGTGTCAGCGGTGTACCTGGAGGTGTTGGAGCGTGTATCAGGAGAGAGAGAGGCGTACGTAGAAATGTCAGATGTGTACCTGGGAGTGTGAGAAGTGTACTGGGAGTGTCTGGGGTGTACCTGGGAGTGTCAGAGGTGTGCACGGGAGTGTCAAGGTGTACCTGGGAGTGTCAGGTGTACCAGGGCATGTCAATGGGTACCTGGAGGTAAGAGGAGCTGACCAGGAGCAGTGGTGTACCTGGGAGTGTCTGAGGTGTGCCTGAGAGTGTCAGTGGGTACTTGGGAGTGTTAGAGGTTTATCAGAGAGTGACAGAGGAGTACCAAGGAGTGTCAGAGGTGTAACTAGGAGTATGAAAGTGTACCTGGGAGTATCTGAAGTGTATCTGGAGTGTCAAAAGTGTACACGAAGTGTCAGAGGTGTACCTGGCAGTGTTAGAAAGTGTACACAAGTGTCAGAGTGTATCTGGGAGTGTCGGACGTGTGTACCTAGAGTGTCAGAGGTGTACTGGGAATGTCAGTGGAGTACCTAGGAATGTAAAGGTGTACCTGGAAGTGTCAGAGGTGTACTTGCAGTGTCGGAGTGTACCTGGGAGTGTGAGAAGTGTACAGGGTGTCTGGGGTTTACCTGGGTGTGTCAGAGGTGTACTTGGGAGTGTAGGGAGTACACAGGAGTGTCCAGGAGGTGTACACCTGGGAGTGTCGGAGGTGTACCTGGGAGTGTCAGAGGTGTACTTGGGAGAGTCAGAGGTGTACTTGGGAGTGTCATAGGTGTACCTGGGAGTGTCAGAGGTGTACCGGAGTGTCGGAGGTGTACAGGAGTGTGTGCACCTGGGAGTGTCTGAGTGTACCTGGGAGTGTCAGAGTTGTGCCTAGGAGTGTCAGGGTGCACTGGGAGTGTCAAGGTGCACCCTGGTGGGTCTAGAGGTGTACCGTGTGAGTGTCTGAGGTGTGCCTGGCTGTGTCTCAGGGGTGTACCCACATGACAGTGTCTGAGAGGTGTAACTGGCAGTGTCAGTGGTGTGCCTGGGAGTGTCAGCGGTGCACCTGGGAGTGTTAGAGGTATCCGGGAGTGACAGAGGCTGGGAGTGTCGGAGGTGTACTGGGATTGTCAGGGTGTGCCTCAGGTGTCAAGTGTACCTGGGAGTGTCAGAGGTGTACCTGAAAGTGTCAGAAGTGTACCTGGAGTGTAAGAAGTAGCACGGGAGTGTCTGGGGTGTCCTGGGAGTGTGAGAGAGGTGTACCTGGGAGTGTAAGAGTGTAAATGGGAGTGTCTGGGTGTATCTGGGAGTGTAGAGAGGTGTACCTGGGAGTGTCGGAGGGGTGTACCTGGGAGTGTCAGAGGTGTACCTGTGATTGTCAGAGTGTTCCTGAGAGTGTCAGAGGTGTACCTGGAGAGTCAGAGGAATTTGCACCTGGAGTGTCAGGAAGTATACCTGGGAGTGTCGGGGGTGTTCTGGGAGTGTCGGAGGTGTACCTGGGAGTGTCGGAAGTGTACTTGGGAGTGTCAGAGGTGGCAACTGGGAGTGTCAGCACTTGTACCTGGGAGTGTCAGGGGTGTAACTGGGAGTTTCTGGGGTGTACCTGGGATTGTCAGAGGTGTACCTGGGAGTGTCGGAGGTGTACCTGGGAGTGTAAAAAGTGTACCTGGGAGTGTCGGAGGTGTACCTGGGAGTGTCGGAGGTGACCTGGGAGTGTCTGAAGTGTGCCTGGGGTATCAGAGGTGCACTGGGAGTGTGTGAGGTGCACCTTGGGTGTGTGAGGTGTGCCTGGGGGTGTCACGAGGTGTACCTGGGAGTGTACAGAGGTGTACCTGGCAGTGTCCAGGGGTGTACCTGGCAGTGTGTGAGTGTACCTGTCAGTGTCAGCAGTGTGTCACCAGTGTCAGCGGAAGAGAGACACAGAGTATTGAGTGTATCAGGAGTGACAGAGGAGTACCTAGGAAGTGTCCAGAGGTGTGCCTAGGAGGTGAGAAGTGTACCTGGGAGTGTCTGAGGAGTACCTGGGAGTGTCAGAGAGTGTACCTGGGAGTGTCGGGGAGAACCAGGAGTGTCAGTGGAGTACCTGGAAGTGTCAGGGTGTACCTGGGAGTGTCAGAGGTGTATCTGAGGGAAGTGCAGATGTGTCAGAGGTGTCGGACGTGTACCTGTAGAGTGTCAGAGGTGTACTGGGAATGTCAGTGGAGTACCTGGGAATGTCAAAGGTGTACCTGGGGGTGTCAGATGTGTACCTGGGAGTGTCAGAGGTGAACTTGGAGTGTCAGAGGTGTACCTGGGAGTGTCAGAGGTGTACTTTGGAGTGTCAGAGGTGTACAGGAGAGTCAGAGTGTACCTGGGAGTGTCGGAGGTGCCTGGGAGGTGTGGTGGCCTGGGAGTGTCGGAGGTGGTACCTGGGAGGTGTCGGAGAGTACACGGCAGTGTTACCGGTGTACCCAGGAGTGTCAGAAGGTGTACAGGAAATGTCCGAGTGAGTACCTGGGGTGCCAAGGTGTACCTGGGAGTGTCAGAGGTGTACCTGGGGTGTCAAGGAGGTGTACCTGGGAGTGTCAGAGGTGTACCTGGGGTGTCAGAGGTGTACCTGGGAGTGTAGGGTGTAACTGGGAGTTTCTGGGGTGTACCTGGGAGTGTCAAGGGTGTACCTGGGAGTGTCGGAGGTGTACAGGAGTGTGAGAGGTGTACCTGGGAGTGTCGGAGGTGTACCTGGGAGTGTCAGAGAGGTGTACCTGTGATTGTCAGAGTGTACCTGGGAGTGTAAGAAGTATACCTGGGAAGTGTCGGAGGTGTTCCTGGGAGCTTCGAAGGTGTACCTGGGAGTGTGAAGTGTACCTGGGAGGTGTGCAGGAGTGCACACAGGAGTGTAAAGTGTACCTGGGAGTGTCGGAGGGGTGCACCTGGGAATGTCAGAGGTGACCTGGGAATATCAGTGGAGTACCTGGGAGTGTCAGGTTGTACCTGGGGTATCAGAGGGTGTACCTGGAAGTGTCAGAGGTGTACCTGGGGTGTCAGTGGTGTAACTGAGTGTCGGAGGTGTACACGGGAATGTCAGGTGGCACCGAGTGTCAGAGGTACAAGTCTCAAAGGTGTACCTGGGAGTATCGAGGAGGTGTACCTGGGAATTTTGGAGGTGTACCTGGGAATATCGGAGGTGTACCTGGGAGTGTCAAGGGAGTGTACCAAGAGTGTCGGAGGTGTACCTGGAGTGTCATAGGAGTACCTGCGGTGTCAGAGGTGTACCTGGCAGTGTCAGAGGTGTACCTGGGAGTGTCAGGAATGTGCCTGGGAGTGTCAGAGGTGTATCTGGGAGTGTCGGACGTGCACCTGGGAGTGTCAGAGGTGTACCAGGGAATGTCAGTGGATTACTTGGGAGTGTCAGAGGTGTACTGGGAGTGTCAGAGGTGTGCCTTGGGTGTCAGAGGTGTACCTGGGAGAGTCAGAGGTGTACCTGGGAGTGTCAGAGGTAGCCTGAGAGGTGTGAGAAGTGTACCTGGGAGTGTCGGAGGTGTACCTGGGAGTGAGTGGCACCTGGCAGTGTTACCGGTGTACCTGGAGTGTCAGAGGTGTACCAGGGAATGTCAGTGGAGTACATGGGAGTGCCAAGGTGTACCTGGGGTGTCCAGAGGTGTACCTGGGAGTGTCAGAGGTGTACCTGGGAGTGTCAGAGGTGTACCTGGGAGTGTCAGAGGTGTACCTGGGAGTGTAGAAGTGTAACTGGGAGTTTCTGGGGGTGTACCTGGGGTGTCAAGGTGTACCTGGGAGTGTCAGAGGTGTGCACCGGGAGTGTCAGAGGTGTACCTGAGAGTGTCAGAGGTGTACCTGCATGGGAGTGGCAGAAGGGTAACTGGGAGTGTCGGAGGTGTCCCAGGAGTGTGAGAGGTGTACCTGGGAGTGTAGAAGGTAGAACTGGGAGTGTCTGGGGTGTATCTGGGAGTGTGAGAGAGTGTACCGGGAGTGTTGGAGGTGTACCTGGAGTGTTGGAGGTGTACCTGGGAGTGTCAGAGGTGTACCTGTGATTGTCGGAGGTGTACCTGGGAGTGTAGAAGTATACCTGGGAGTGTCGGAGGTGTTCACAGGAGTGTCGGAGAGGTGGCACGGGAGTGTCGGAAGTGTACTTGGGAGTGTCAGAGGAGGTGCTGGACAGGAGTGTCAGCATGCAGGAGTGTCAGGGTGTAACTGGGTTTTGCAGGGTACCTGGGATTGTCAGAGGAGGTGTACCTGGGAGTGTCGGAGGTGTACCTGGGTGTCGGAAGTGTACTTGGGGTGTAAGAGGTGTACCTGGGAGTGTCGGAGGTGTACCTGGGAGTGTCGGAGGTGTACCTGGGAGTGTCTGAAGTGTGCCTGGGAGTATCAGAGGTGCACTTGGGGTGTGTGAGTGCACCTTGGAGTGTGTGGGGTGTACCTGGGAGTGTCTGGTGTACCTGGGAGTGCTGAAGGTGTACCTGGCAGTGTCTGGTGTACCTGGCAGTGTGTGAGGTGTACCTGTCAGTGTCGGCGGTGTACCTGGGAGTGTCAGAGGTGTACCTAGGAGGCACGAGGTGTACCTGGGAGTGTCTGTGGAGTACTGGGGTGTCAGAGGTGCACTGGGAGTGTCAGGGGTGAACCAGGAGTGTCAGTGGAGTACCTGGAAGTGTCGAGAGGTGTACCGGAGTGTCAGAGGTGTACACAAGGTGCAGATATGGAGTGTCAGACGTGCACTAGGAGTGTCAGAGTGTACTAGGAATGTCAGTGGAGTACCTGGGAATGTCAAAGGTGTACCTGGGGGTGTCAGATGTGTACCTGGGAGTGTCAGAGGTGTTCCTTGGGTGTCAGAGGTGTACCTGGGGTGTCAGAGGTGTACCTCAGGTGTCGGAGGTGTACCTGAAGTGAGTGTACCTGGGAGTGTCGGAGGTGTTCCTGGGAGTGTCAGGTACCTGGGAGTGTCAGAGGTGGGTTGCTGGTGTCAGAGGTGTACCTGGGAGTGTCAGGGGTGCACCTTGGGTGTCAGAGGTGTGCCTGGGAGAGTCAGAGGTGTACCTGGGAGTGTCGGAGGTGTACCTGGCAGTGTGACCAGTGTACCTGGGAGTGTCAAGAAAGTGTACCAAGGAATGTCAGTAGGTACCTGGGAGTGCAAAGGTGTACCTGGGAGTGTCAGGGTGTACCTGGGAGTGTCAGAGGTGTACCTGGAGTGTCAGAGGTGTACCTGGGAGTGTCAAGGTGTACCTGGGAGTGTAAGTGTAACTGGGAGTTTCTGGGGTGTACCTGGGGTGTCAAGGGTGTACCTGGGGGTGTCGGAGGTGTACCTGGGAGTGTGAGAGGTGACCTGGGGTGTCAGGAGGTGTACCTGGGAGTGTCAGAGGTGTACCTGTGATTGTCGGAGGTGTACCTGAGGTGTAAGAAGTATACCTGGGAGTGTCGGAGTGTTCCTGGGAGCTTCGGAGGTGTACCTGGGAGTGTGAAAGTGTACCTGGGAGTGTCCAGGGTGTACCTAGGAGTGTAAGAAGTGTACCTGGGAGTGTCGGAGGTGTACCTGGGAGTGTCAGAGGGTGTACTGGGAGTGTCAGAGGTGTACCTGGGAGTGTCAGCGGTGTACCTGGGAGTGTGGAGGTGTACCGGGAGTTGAGAATGGTGCACCTGGGTGTCCAGGGGTTTACCGGGAGTGCCAGAGGGTTTACCTGGGAGTGTAAGAAGTGTACCTGGGAGTGTGAGAGTGCACCGAGTGTCAGTGTACCTGGGAGTGTCAGAAGGTAGCAGGAGTGTCAGAGGTGTACCTGGGAGTGTCTGAGGTGTACCTGTGAGTGTCTGAGGTGTACCTAGCTGTGTCTGAGGTGTACCTGACAGTGTCTGAGGTGTAACTGGCAGTGTCAGCGGTGTGCCTGGGAGTGTCAGCGGTGCACCTGGGAATTGTATCAGGGAGTAGCAGGTGTACCTGGGAGTGTCAGAGGTGTACCGGGAGTGTCAGAGATGAACCTAGGAGTGTCAGAGGGTGTATCTGGGAGTGTCGGACGTGTACCTAGGAGTGTCAGAGGTGTACCTGGGAGTGTCTGAGGTGTACCTGTGAGTGTCTGAGGTGTACATGGCAGTGTCTGAGGTGTACCTGGCAGTGTGTGAGGTATACCTGTCAGTGTCAGCGGTGTACCTGGGAGCGTCAGCGGAGGACCTGGGAGTGTTAGAGGTGTATCAGCGGTGACAGAGGAGTACCTAGGAAGTGTCAGAGGTGTGTACCTAGGAGTGCGAGATGTACCTAGGGTCTGGGGAGTACCTGGGAGTGTTAGAGGTGTACCTGGGAGTGTCAGGGGAGGTAACTAGGAGTTTCTGGGGTGTACCTGGGGTGTCAGAGGTGTACCTGGGAGTGTCGGAGGTGTACGGGAGTGACAGAGGTGTACCTGTGATTGTCGGATGTGTACCTGGGAGTGTAAAAGTGTAACTGGGAGTGTCGGAGGTGTACCTGGGAGTGTGGAGGTACCTGGCAGTGTCACCGGTGTGCCTGGGAGTGTCAGAGGTGTCCAGGGAATGTCAGTGGAGTACCTGGGAGTGCCAAAGGTGTACCTGGGAGTGTTAGAAGGTGTACCTGGGAGTGTCAGAGGTGTACCTGGGAGTGTCAGAGGTGTACCTGGGAGTGTCAGAGGTGTGCCTGGGAGTGTAGAGGTGTAACTGGGAGTTTCTCGGGTGTACCTGGGTGTCAAGGGTGGACCTGGGAGTGTCGGAGGCGTACCTGGGGTGTGAGAGGTGTACCTGGAGTGTCGGAGGTGTACCTGGGAGTGTCAGAGGTGTACCTGTGATTGTCGGAGGTGTACCTGGGAGGCAAGAAGTATACCTGGGAGTGTCGGAGGTGTTCCTGGAGTTTCGGAGGTGTACCTGGGAGTGTCGGAGGTGTACCTGGGAGTGTCAGAGGTGTAACTGGGGTGTCAGCAGTGTACCTGGGGTGTCTGAGGTGTGGGAGTGTCAGAGGTGCAGTTGGGAGTGTGAGAGGTGCAGCAGGTGTGTGAGGTGTACCTGGGAGTGTGTGAGGTGTACCTGGCAGTGTCTGAGGTGTACCTGGTAGTGTGTGAGGTGTACCTGGCAGTGTCAGCGGTGCACCTGGGAGTGTCAGCAGTGTACCTGGGAGTGTTAAAAGGGTATCATTGAGTGACAGAGGAGTACCTAGAGGTGAGAGGTGTACCTAGGAGTGTGAGGTGTACCTGGGAGTGTCTGGGGTGTACCTGGGTGTGTCAGAGGTGGCACGAGTGTCAGGGGTGTACCAGAGTGTCAGTGGGTACCTGGAAGTGTCAGAGGTGTACCTGGGAGTGTCAGAGGTGTACTTGGGAATGTCAGAGGTATCTGGGAGTGTCGGACGGTGTACCTGTGAGTGTCAGAGGTTGTACTGGGAATGTCAGTGGGTACCTGGGAATGTCAAGGTGTACCTGGGGTGTCAGAGGTGTATCTGGGAGTGTCAGAGGTGTACTGGGAGTGTCAGAGGTGTACCTGGGAGTGTCAGAGGTGTACCTTGGAGTGTCAGAGGTGTACCTGTGAGTGTCAGAGGTGTACCTCGGAGTGTCGGAGGTGTACCTGGGAGTGTCAGAGGTGTACCTGTGATTGACGGAGGTGTACCTGGGAGTGTAAGAGTGTACCTGGGGTGTCAGGAAGTGTACCTGGGAGTGTCGGAGGTACCTGGGAGTGTCGGAGGTGTACATGGGAGTGTCAGAGGTAGCCTGGGAGTGTCAGCGGCATGCGAGTGTCTGAGGTGTGCCTCGCAGTGTGGAGGTGTACCTGGCAGTGTGAGAGTGTACCTGTCAGTGTCAGCGGTGTACCTGGGAGTGTCAGCAGAGGACCTGGGAGTGTTAGAGGTGTATCAGGGAGTGACAGAGGGTACCTAGGGTGTCGGGGTGTACCTGGGAGTGCGAGAGGTGTACCTGGGAGTGTCTGGGAGTACCTGGGAGTGTCAGAGGTGTACCTGGGAGTGTCAGGGGGTGTACAATGAGTGTCAGTGGAGTACCTGGAAGTGTCAGAGGTGTACCTGGGAGTGTCAGAGGTTTACCTCCAGGTGTCGGAGGTGTACCTGGGAGTGTGAGAAGTGTACCTGGGAGTGTCAGAGGTGTACCTTGGGAGTGTCAGAGGTGTACCTGAGAGTGTCAGAGGTGTATCTGGGAGTGTCGGACATGTACCTGTGAGTGTCAGAGGTGTACTGGGAATGTCGGTGGGTACCTGGGAATGTCAGGGGTGACCTGGGGTGAAAGGGAGTGTGCAGGTGTCAGAGGGTGTGCCTGGGAGTGTGGGGTGTGCCTGGGAGTGTCAGAGGTGTACCTTGGAGTGTCAGGAGGTGTACCTGGGAGTGTGAGGTGTACCTCAGGTGACGGAGGTAGCCTGGGAGTGTGAGAAGTGTACCTGGGTGTCGGAGGTGTTCCTGGGAGTGTCGAGTGTACCCTAGCAGTGTCAGCGGTACTGCGGGAGTGTGAAGGTGTACCACGGAATGTCAGTGGAGTACCTGGGAGTGTCACAGGTGTGACCTGGGAGTGTCAGGGTGTACCTGGGAGTGTCAGCCTGGGAATATCAGTGGAGTACCTGGGGAGTGTGGGTGTGCCTGGGGAATGTGTCAGAGGTGTACCTGGAAGTGTCAGAGGTGTGCAGGTGTCAGTGTGGTGTGGCTGGGGGTGTCCGGAGGCGTAACTGGGAATGTCAGAGGTGTGCCAGGGGTGTCGGAGAGGTGCAGAGTCTCAAGGTGGCGCACAGAATTATCAGGAGGTGTGTGCAGAGATGAGCAGGTGTGCCTGGGGAATATCGGAGGTGTGCCTTAAGTGTCAGGAGGTGTGCCAGGGTGTCGGAGGTGTGCCTGGGGTGTCATGGGGTGCCTGCAGTTGTCAGGGGTGTGCCTGGCAGTGTCAGGGTGTGCCTGGGGAGTGTCAGAGATGTGCCTGGGGTGTGGGGGTGTATCTGGGAGTGTCGGACGTGCCTGGGAGTGTCAGAGGGTGTGCCAGGGAATGTCAGTGGAGTACTTGGGAGTGTCAGAGGTGTGCCTGGGAGTGTCAGAGGTGCATGGGTGTCAGAGGTGTGCAGAGTCAGAGGTGTGCCTGGGGTGTCAGAATGTGCAAGTGTGAGGTGTGCAGTGTCAGGTGTGCCTGTGTGGTGTGCCTGGCAGTGTTGCCGGTGTGCCTGGGGAGTGTCAGGTGTGCCAGGGAATGTCGGTGGTGCCTGGGAGTGCCAGAGGTGTGCCTGGGGTGTCAGAGGTGTGCCTGGGGTGTCAGGGGTGTGCCTGGGGTGTCAGAGGTGTGCCTGGGGAGTGTCAGAGGTGTGCCTGGGGAGTGTAGATGTGTGGCTGGGGTTTCTGGGGTGTGCAGGGGAGTGTCAGGGTGTGCCTGGGGAGTGTCAGGTGTACCTGGGGTGAGAGGTGTGCCTGGGGTGTCGGAGGTGTGCCTGGGGAGTGTCGGGGAATTATTACCTGTGATTGTCAGAGTGTACCTGGGAGTGTAGAGAGTGTCAGGAGTGTTCCTGGGAGTTTCGGAGGTGTGCCTGGGGTGTCGGATGTGTGCTTAGAGATGTCAGAGGTGTAACTGGGAGTGTCAGCAGTGTACTGGGAGTGTCTGAGGTGTGCCTGGGGAGTGTCAGGTGCAGTTGGGAGTGTGAGAGGTGCACCTTGGGTGTCTGGGGTGTGCCTGGGGAGTGTCGCAGGGTGTGCCTGTGGCAGTGTCTGGGGTGTGCCTGTTGGTGTGTGGGGTGTGCCTGGGGTGTCAGCGGTGTGCCTGGGGTGTGTGTGTGCCTGGGTGTGGGGTGTGTCAGGGGTGACAGGGGGGGTACCTGGGGGTGGGGGTGTGCCTAGGGTGTGGGGTGTGCTGGGGTGTCTGGGGTGTGCCTGGGTGTGTCGGGGTGTGCCTGGGGTGTCAGGGGTGTGCAGGGAGTGTCAGTGGTGCCTGGAGGTGTCAGAGGGTGTGCCTGGGGAGTGTCAGAGGTGTGCTTGGTGTCAGAGGTGTGTCTTGGGGTGTCGGACGTGTGCCTGTGAGGTGTCCAGGGGTGTGCTAGGGGGTGTCAGGGGTGGAGTAACTGGGAATGTCAAACGTGTGCCTGGGAGTGTCAGAGGTGTGCCTGGAAGTGTCAGGAGGTGTGCCTGGGGTGTCAGAGGGTACCTGGGAGTGTCAGAGGTGTGCCTTGGAGTGTCAGAGGTGTGCCTGTGGTGTCAGGAGGTGTGCCTCGGGTGTCAGGAGGTGTGCCTGGGAGTGTCCAGGGTGTACCTGGGGTGTCGGAGGTGTGCCTGGGGTATCAGAGGGCACTTGGGGAGTGTGAGGTGCCTTAGGTGTCTTCAAGTGTGCCTGGGGTGTCTGAGGTGTGCATGGCAGTGTCTGGGGTGTGCAGTGTGTGAGGTGTGTCAGTGTCAGCAGTGTACCTGGGAGCGTCAGCAGGACCTCAAAGTGTGGGAACTGTGTCAGCTTGGTGACAGAGAGTGCCTAGGAGAGTCAGAGTGTGCCTAGGAGTGCAGGAAGTGTACCAGGAGTGGCTGGGGAGTACCTGGGAGTGTTAGGGTGTGCAGGAGTGTCAGGGGTGTAACTGGGGAGTTTCTGGGATGTGCCTGGGGTGTCAGAGTTGTACCTGGGAGTGTGGAGGTGTACCTGGGGTGACAGAGGTGTGCCTGTGATTGTCGGAGGTGTGCCTGGGGAGTGTAAAGTGTGCCTGGGGTGTCCGGAGGTGTGCCTGGGAGTGTCCGGTGTGTGCCTGGGGAGTGTCCAGGAGGGTGTGCCCAGGGGTGTCGCCAGGCGTGTGCCTGGAAGTGTCAGCAGTGTGTGCCTGGGAGTGTCTGGGGAGGTGTGCCTGGGAGGGTGGGGGCACTTGGGGTGTGAGAGTGCACCTTGGAGTGTCTGAGGTGTGCCTGGGGAGTGCCACCAGGTGTGCCTCGCAGTGTCTGAGGTGTGTGTGTGCCTGGCGGTGTGTGAGGTGTGCCTGTCAGTGTCAGCAGTGTGCCTGGGAGTGTCAGCAGAGGACCTGGGGTGGTGGGGTGTGTCAGGGGTGACAGAGGAGTACCCTGGGGTGTCAGGGGAGTGTGCAGGGTGCGAGAGTGCCCGCACCAGGTGTCTGGGGAGTGCCTGGGGAGTGTCAGGGAATTGTGCCTGGGAGTGTCAGGGGTGTACAATGGTGTCGGTGGAGTGCCTGGAAGTGTCCCAGAGGTGTGCCTGGGAGTGTCAGGGTGTGCCTCGGAGTTCAGGAGGTGTGCCTGGGAGTGTGAGGTGTACTGCAAGTGTCAGGTGTGCCTTGGAGTGTCAGAGGTGTGCCTGAGGTGTCAGAGGTGTATCTGGGAGTGTCGGACATTTTACCTGTGAGTGTCAGAGGTGTGCTAGGGAATGTCAGTGGAGTACCTGGGAATAAAGGTGTGCCTGGGGAGTGAAAGAAGTG
>NW_024720065.1:0-15000 GCF_018991925.1 Homarus americanus
TAGTATGTGTTATCCCATGTACACTGTACCTTGCTAGAATGGCGGATCATATGCACACTCAGTCCTTTATAAACACACACACAAAAAACTTTTTGGGGCGGCAATAAAATGCTGTTTTAGGTAGCCCTTTTTTCAGTTCTCATCAACGAATATACCTTCTATGTTCTCACTGTGTACACTGTATCTCCGAATGGTGGATTGTAGGACAATTTCAGTCATTGAGAAAGCATACAAACACAAAAGAAAAAAATAGGCTGTTCTCGGTGGGGAAAATAACCTGTCTTAGAAAAAATGTAAATATACCTGTAACTGTAATATGGTATTCTTAGACTTTTTATCTAAAAATTGAAGTACATTTGGAAAGGTGAGTTAGAAATGTGTCTGGATATGCTGAAACTTTACTCGGCTCGTAGGGTTTAGTTATCCATCCAACTGTTTTGAAATCGATGGAGAGAAAACTATTATATTTGTACGGGTGACTATATCAAAGTTCTACCTCTGTTGTTAGTGAAGCAGTGTTCATAAAATCAATCACCATACAAGTTTTTCATTATTTTAATAAGAATATAGACAATGCAGATCAGTGATGGATGAGATAAGAAAAGTCATTTGAGTAAAATTACTGTTTACTCTGAGACAACATTACTTAGGTGACAGCTTGTTGTGTGTTCTATTACTTGAATTAAAAGTAACAAGTTTATAAAGCACTTGCCAACGATAGTAAATAATAATAAACCTGATATGTATTAAATTACACTAGCTATTAACGGACAAAGCTCCTGCCATTGTCTCACTGTAACTTAGGTTTGGTTAGGTAGGTTTCGAGAATCATCTAGTTTTTGGCCATCGCAGTAGACGTTCAGACGAGAGTAGTCCGTACTATTAGTCTTGGCCAAAATTAACAGAAATAATCTATACTGTATATTGTGTACCATATACTAAGTAATAAGTATAAACTAATCCTTTGATGTATCTACAGTTTTTTTATTCATTAACCCATCTGATTTTCGAGGTTGTTATATATATATATATATATATATATATATATATATATATATATATATATATATATATATATATATATATATATATATATATATACTGTAGATCATTTAGGCTTATACCAATCTTCCTTACCCTAACCAAGCCCTAATCTAGCCAAGCCAAGCCTAACATAACCTAACCCAACCGCATAACCTAACCCACCCTAGCCGAACTTAATCTAACCTATAACAAAATAATCCAACCTAACCAAAATAGTCTAACTTAACCCCACAAAAGGGTCACTTGACTTTTTTTTTCCGTAGACGAAATCCCACCACGAGCTTGGTCTTCTCTCAGTGTGGTAATATTACACCCTGGCCATGAGCACGGCGTGAAAAACGTATTCAAATGTATTTCTGTCGTATCCATTCAACATATAAATTAGACTTGGTCGAAGGTTACACTAGATATTTCCATGGACATTATTATGTGTTTAGTGTAACATTATTATATGTTTAGTGTGAAAAAGACGGTCTTAAATATTGTTACTGCTAAGGGAGGATCGAAAATTAAATCTAAAATACTTATGAGAGATTTGAAACGAGTTATGTGGAGAGGAAGAGGCAACGGAATGGCGGAGGAATGTTTACATATCTCTGGAGCGCGAGACCTGAAATCTGTCTGTGTCCGGATTCCTGAACCATCATATGTTGAATATCCTTCATACCTGAAAACGTAAGATTGTACCTTACCTATGTGACTTAAGATCAAATCCCAAAATATCAAAATCATATAGAGATACCTAATTGCTTGATTTGAGATCAAAGCACAGAAATGATATCAAAATTATACTCAGCCTATCTTAAGTTACCTTGACGTACGCTAGAAACAAATTACAATAAGATACATAATATAATCCAAGGAATCCATTATTGTGATATAAGATAGGTATTGTTTCATCAATGGTTATTTACATCTGTTATGGGAGTATTTACGGTAGAAGCTTTGGTTATATGGTGAGGAATCATTCACACGACATACTGTGCACTGGTGTTCTCAAACGTAAACATTGTTATATCCGATGTTTATTTGCATCTGGGTATCATCGTCACCAACAGTCGGATAAAGGATAGCTCAACGATAAGTAGACGACACACAAGACACCAACCAAACACGCTGAAGATATATTCTCAATTTGTGACCTTGACCTTTGACCTGGTGACCTCAAACTTTAGCAACTGTAGAGAGTTTAGCTGAATATATGTAATAAATGTAGAATCCTTCCTTCAGTGAGAGGAACAATCACTAACCATCTTGCTTATGTGATGTTGATGGAAGTAGTCAGTCAGGTGTAACACAAAATTAATTACTCATGGTCTAGTGGTTACAATACTCGCCTCCCGTCCTAAGGATCCCTGGTTCATGTCCGGGGCAACTATCGTCAACCCAGCTAGGAAGTGAAGGCGATCGATTGCATAGCCAGGTCACACTGCGTCTGTGTACCGAGGGCTCAGCCTTCATTATGTGGATCCTCACTGCCTTTTAACTGGCTGTCAGGTTTATATAAAGGTAGGACAAAAACTCACCGGACAAAACTAACCTACCTTAATCTAACCTACCTACTTAATCTAAAGTTAATATTGTGAAATCTGATCTGTCCAGGCGATTTTTTGACCGTGCACCCGGCGCTTTAGGAGTCTTGTTGACAAGCTGTGGCTCAACCTGTAGAGAATCTTGGTGAAGTAGACTTACGAAGGTTTCAGTTTCACCGAAGATTAACCATTGATATAAGGTAAGAACTATGAGAGGGCGTCTGGAGGTGAGAGTTGGATCTATAGTTAAGGTGTTTAGCCGTATAAGATTGTATTGTGGGGAGGAGAGCCGAATAAACCTTCCGACATGAGAAATATTACATGTGAGAATAAGAAGATGAAAACAAACAAAAGATAACAGAGGAAGAGGCAATAAAAGCTTAACTCTAATAAATCTAGGAAGAGAACTGCCAGCTACTCTTCCACAACCCACTGCCGCCCAACCGCAGCCAAATTATACCAAGAGCGACCTCCTTTACTACTCCCAAGATGAACATAAACCCGAGATAAGTCCTGTTATCTGGCAATCATAAACCAACTCTTTTCACGACTGTGGTACAAAATTTCTTTATCCACAACTGGTGCAGAGTTAAAGCAGGTAAAAATCGTCTCGGAGTCTTGTAAAATTCTGTTTATTAAACTTAGCTTAACGAGGAAATTGCATAAGGGAAAGCGTTTAGGCTTATCTGGCATGTGACAGGCATGAAGGAGTGGTCTCACGGGGTGAAGATGGTAGTTGGCATTTGTTCCAAGAATAAAAACACCCTACGATAATTAAGTCTAGTAAGATTACCTTAAAAAAGGCAACTGCAATTAGTGAAATGTTTTGTAGGTCTTAATATGCTTCTCCAAGTTATATTCTGAAATTTTGGTGTACTTTATCCTGTCATAAAATGCATACGGTAGTCAAATTTTGCTTACATATTTTAATTAGTTACTCTTCGCTTATTGGGTGGGTGGGTGAAATCTTGGACATCCTTGTCTGTCTGTCTATTAGCCTTAACATTTACGACAATGAACTGATCTTGATATGTTCACAGCTGACTGGTCTAGTAAACATAAGGTATAATCAATAAATTGTGATCCTGAGTTTGATACATTATTATTATTATTATTATTATTATTGCTATTATTATTATTATTATTATTATTATTATTATTATTATTATTATTATTGCTACTGTTGATGGATGTTTGTTGTAGCTGTCAGAGGCGAAATGCCGTCAATATGTCACTGAAGACTCCTCGGTGACTGATCTGTTGCTCAAACACAAATTGGGGAAAATATAATCTAATACAAGAATTGAGAACTATTATGTGTTGTAGCTTGAAGTGAGCTTAGCTGCGTTCTAACAACTCAGTTATGGGGAAAATTTAACCTTACAGACGCGGTTCCTTGTAAAAGCCTGGAAGTCAATTTAAGAGGAAATTGGTTTGTGGAGAAACTTTGTGATAGAGTTGATTACTTACCTGTAGCCTTGATTACCTACTCCTGACCTTGAGTACCACACCTGTGACTTCTTTGATTACTTCATCTTTGACCTTGATTACCCCAACGTAGACCTTGATTACTTTACCATTACCTTGGATTAATTCACATTTGTGATTATTTTCACCTATGACCTTATAACTCACCTGGCCTTGAATACTACATCCGTGACCTTAAGATTACTTCACCTTGACCTTGATTATTTCACCTTGGACTCTGATTACACTCATGTACTTTGAGTGTATAGTTTCTGAATTGATTTATTTCACCCATAAAACTAACCATTACTATATCTGTACTGTATATTATGTGAGGCGATAAACTGATAAAGGACAAAAGTAAATAAAAAGCCGTAGAACATGAATAAAGTTGAAAAATTTGAAATAAGTATAATGGTATATGATAAACACATTTTAAAACCGCTTTGGCGTAGTTATATAAGATACTTGAACACCCTAAAATGTTTTAATTCATTTTCGGCATTAGCTGGGAAAGGCTAGACACACCGGTTAATGTTTTGGAAAAGTATGTTGTTTATTTTCGTGAGGTCAGGTCCGCCAGGCTTCATCCTCGCTTCCGTATAAAATGTCGACGGCTGGAATAAATCTTATGTACCAACTAGAAGTTCAATAATTTTTTCTTTTATGGGTTGGTGGGCGTGTGTAGTGGATGAGAGGGAATGAATAAGGGATGAAGAGTATGTGGAATAGTATCGCATTAACCCGTAAGTTAAATAAATAAATGTATTATCTCAAGAAAATTCCATTAAGTGACGTTGTTTTTTGGCATAATAATGTTTTTGTGTTATTTTTTCTGAGCACTAATCGTCGACAGGCTACGACGTCATTGCTCATTACAGCGAGCGTTTTCGTTTCATTTAAAGAAATGCTTCTATAAACTTACCAGCTATCATATTATATATAATTTATCGCCTACTGTATAGAATGAATAGACCTATCATGGTTTAGGTTGATCAGGTTTAATTGGTTTATCAATAGATTACTTAACGTAGCAGTATAGTAATTGGAGTTGTAACGTAGCAGTATAGTAATTTGTTGTCTTTGTGTAAACGTTTATGTGTATGAAACGCTATTCAGGAGAAAATCACGAAATGACTAAATTTAGGAATAAAGTTATCATCTTCAGTACACCTTTTATAAAATTCCAGGTTCTGGGGGCATATGAAACATCTGGAAGTCTCCTGTGGAGACGACAGGGCTACACTGGTCGGTGCTGTCAACAGAGGTCAGTGTTCAGGACGGAAACATCACAAAAAATAACATTAAGAAATAACACATCCTCGTCACTTTATGGAATTTTCTTTAGGTAGAAACTATTATTCTTTATTGACAATATCCACTTTACGCTTAATGTGCGTTAGTATGGTAGAGTTTATTTGCAGGAATACAAGTCCATATATAAGAACAATTAGCGACCCCAGAACACCAACATACACACCCCTACCCAAACATCCATATACCAATAAATCAGATCATCATTATAATATTAAACCCTAGGAAACATTGTCTCACTTCGTTACTGTATTTTGTCCACTGTTGTTTGGAAGACAGGTACAAATGCTGAGCAGTTTGTCCCTCTAAACTGCATTTGAAATTAACTTATTTATTTTCTTGCATACACCCTGGGGAAATTATGTGTGTGTGTGCACATACACATATACATATGTATTTATTTATTTATAAAACAATCATTTCACATACATATTTACATGTATGAATTTATTTACACATAATGGTTACGCATTATATATGTGTACTGGTATGAACATTTATACATATTATGCCGTAGACAGAGACGTATAGGCAGTATATAAACTGTATACCTAACTTCTATACAAAATTGTTCTTACATATATAGGCCTACTACAGTAAATTCATTAACACTTTGGATGCGGAGGTTACTCTAAGATGAATAAATCGTCTGGCGGTAGCCAGAATAAAACGGCAAGTGCGGGAAACGCAGCGAAATGGTTAAAATAGGCTTATAGTAATTTACATTCCACGCTCCAAATATAGTTAAAGTCCTACTATATTACCATCAAGTATGCAACAGTTCAGTAATGACTAACACATGTACGGCAAAATTAACTTGAACACATGTTGTAAGAAGGTGTGTGTCGGAGGCCAGGTGTGTAGGAAAGGGTAATCAATCTTGCTACAGGAAAGTTTAATATTAATTACCTGCTAAGTTTCACGGATATGTGTGGGCAGGTATATTTTCATGAGAGAGAATTTGCTGAGGTATTGAGAGTATATTGAATGATATTTTAGAGTTGCAGCGCTTAAATTAAACATAATGAAAGGTAAGTATTTTATTATTATTATTATTATTATTATTATTATTATTATTATTTGCTGTTATTATTATTATTATTATTATTATTATTATTATTATTATTATTATTATTATTATTAATGGTAGTAGTATATTTCTTATTATTATTATATTACGGTCAGAGGCAGAGGCTGTGATAAGCTGGTGTCCACTGTGTTATGCCCACACTAGCTGACCCTCAACATGGCTCCATTATTATAGCTGATACACACATGCAAACTCTATTTAGTAATGAGGTAATGGCTCGGTTTACAAGAGGCCAAAGCAAACCAGGAAGAATTTAACTGTTCAAATAGCGCACCTGTATGTGTGGGTATATACATACACTAATGTATATATGTGTATTTGTGTATGAAAAGTAGGGTACTATTTTTTTTTTTATACATAGATGTTTGTGTGTTGTCAGGATATAAAGTAAGAATATTAATGAATGGTGCCAAGGGTAATTACAGGTAGGGTGACGTACTGTACAGGTGTATTAGTTAGAGAAATGATGAGAAGATTATAAGTGAGGGAAATTGTTGCTTGTTTGTTTAGTTGTGTGATGTGTTAATGTGTTGTGTGTAAAGGTTGGGCTACACACACGCACACACGCACACACGCACACACACACACACAATCTAATTAGAATTAATGTTCGACTAAAATGGTTTTGTTAAGAGCCATTTCCGCGCTACTCCTTTGATAATTTCACCCCTTCCGCACTCTCTCTTCTCACTAGCGACTACTCTTGAGTGCCTCTTTGTGTTGGGGACAAGTGCCTTTGAAACGCAGACTTAGACGGATTAAAAAAATGTTTTCAGTGAATTTCGTTCGGTTTATCCCCAACGATATGTATTTTTGTTTAAGATTTAGTGATTCCCTGAGAGATTACTGCCCGAGGCTTGAGTTGTTTGGCAGTATTTTATTTTTTTGTGGTTTATTGAAGGTATGGAGTGTATATTTTATTGATGGAGGAGTTCTGTAGTTATAGTCATTCAGACAGTCGTTCAGGTAGACAGTCAGTCATTTATTCAATCAGTTAGTCAGTTGAGATTTATTATTATTAGAAGTGATTGGCGGAGCTAAAGGTGGTATAGGAATATTTGAGAAAGTGACTGTATGTTTTGAGTGAGTGATTGTCTTGTAACTGTCTGTATGTTTGAGTGACTGTCTTATAACTGACTGTACTGTATACTGTATGTTTTGGAGGAGTGACTGTCTTATAACTGACTGTACTGTAGTACTGTATGTTTTGAGTGAGTGACTGTCTTGTAACTGTCTGTATATTTGAGTGACTGTCTTAAACTGACTGTACTGTATGTTTGGAGTGAGTGAACGTTTAGTATTGAGGACTCTTAACTCAAACTACAAAACAAAGATGATGCTTAATACCCTGGTAACTTAACCTAACACCCTGGTAACCAACCTAATGTTCCATATAACCTAAGCTATGATGTAATCTAATGTGACCTAATTTAGACTTGGATCTAAGGTAACTTAACCTAACCTTTATGTAACCTAATCTGAACTAACTTAACCTAACCCATTCTGTTAATGTTTGTTTAATCATCGATGACTATGAAGCAACTGATCTTACCTCAGGAGATTCCATTATAAATAATCTATAACAATTAAAGAGGAAACGATAAAATTAAAGGAAAGAACGACAATTTACGCGCTATACAATATCTCAGTATTACTCCACTGACGTCACACCACCTGGAGATGTAAATGGTGTTGCCAGAATTCTTAAAACTTGACCATTGAGTTTTCAAGAACTGGTTGTGTGGTGATATTTTTGAGTTGGTATTACTGAGAGTTTATGTCAGAGAGAGCTGCTATCAAGATCTCTCTCTGGGAAGTTTATAATGAAGGATGGTATTGTGAGAGAACCGTGGTGGTGAATCAAATGCACACTACACAAGTACATGTATGCACATATGTACATAGATATATACATACACATAAGTAAATACTGGGACACACATCTACACATGCAAATAGTTACACACACACACACACACACACACACACACACACACACACACTCACTACCACTCAAATTACCCCAGAGGCCACAAAGACAAGAGTTGGAAATAGTTTACTTACTCGAATTAAACTGTTTAAACTTTGCATTACAGCCCAGGAAGTCCTGTCCCAGCAGGCTCCCCCAAGTCCCAACAGGTCCTAAATCCCAAAAAGTCCCAAGTCCCAACAGGTCCCAAGTCCCAACAGGCCCCATGTCCCAATAGGGCTCCAATCCAACAGGCCCCAATCTTAATGGGGGGCTGAGGTTGACTCTATACATTAGGTTTGGGAGCTAAAGGAAAAGGAGTTTGTCAGACCGGAGGTCATCAAATAGACTGGGGCCCAGTAGGACTAAGGACCCAGTAGGATTAAGGGCCCAGTAGGGACCAAGGCCCAGTAGGACTAAGGGACCCAGTAGGATTAAGGGGCCCAGTAGAACTAACGGGCCCAGTAGGACTAAGGGCCCAGTAGATTAAGGGACCCGGTAGATTAAGGGCCCAGTAGGACTAACGGGCCCAGTAGGACTAACCCAGTAGGACTATAAAAGGCCCATTAGACCAGGCCCCAAGAGTTAACGAAGGCTTGGAATTCAATATTATGTAAATTCTGCTCCAATATTATTCAGAGAGAAAAGAAAGGTTGGAAAGAAGAGAGAGAGAAAGATTAGAAGAGAGAGAGAGAGAGAGAGAGAGAGAATGACATAAAGAGAGTCAGGGCGGACGGTAGTTGATAAACTCTCTCTCACTCTCCCTTTCCTGTATATTCTCCCTCTTTATACTCTCCCTCCCCTGTATACCTTCCTTCACTCTCCTCTCCGTATATTCTCCCTCACTCTCTCACCAATCATCAGATAATCCTCTGACCACCACAGCCCCTTTAAAAGATCCTCCTCCCTCCTCCTCCTCCTCCTCCTCCTCCTCCTCCCTCCTCCTCCTCCTCCTCCTCCTCCCTCCCTCCCTCCTCCTCCCTCCTCCTCCCTCCCTCCCTCCTCTCTGCCCTGTGTAATATTCTCATCAACATATAATACCAGGGTGAATATTTCTCCTCTGCTCTAGGGGAATATTTCGTCACCTGATCTTGATAATCCGATGGTAGAGAGAGAACATGGTGGGTGGTGAAAATGCATTAAATTAAACGGTGAAAATAATTTATAAAGTGAGTTTCATTTGGGGGTTTTAGAGGTAGGAAGGATTGATGTGTGTGACAGTGGCCAGCCCCAGCCGAGGTAACGTACGATGGAGGGTATTTTGTATACGTATACTGTACCTTTCGAGGGTATTTTGGAGATTTTTCAACCAAACTTGTCTAACCTAACCCAACATGGCCAAACTTGTCTAACCTAACATAGCCAAACCTAACCTAACCAACCTTGTTTAACCAACCAGCATAGCCAAACCTTGTCTAATCTACCTAACCTAACATAGCCAAACCTTGTATAACCAATTAACATGACCAAACCTTGTCTAACCTAACATAGCCAAACCTAACCCAACCAAACCTTGTTTAACCTAACCAAACATGACCAAACCTTGTCTAATCTACCTAACCCAACATAGCCAAACCTTGTATAACCTAACCTAACATAGCCAAACTAACCAAATTTGTCTAACCTAACCCAACATGGCCAAACCTAACTAAACCTTGTCTAATTTACCTAACCTAATATAGCCAAACCTTGTCTAATCTTACCTAACCCAAATAGCCAAACCTTGTATAACCTAACCTAACATAGCCAAAACTAACCAAATCTTGTCTAACTTAACCAAAGATGGCCAAACCTAACAAAACCTTGCCTAACCTAACAATACCAAAGTTCTTAACCTATTCCAAACATCATGGCAATCTTGGGTTATAAGTTTGCAAGAGTGAATATTAATCCTTAGCATCACAAACACTATTCCCAAATCGGACAAAATTTTGTATGTATACATGACATTGATCAACTAGGCTGGATGGGTGGGTAAAGGACTAAAAAAATTAAATTCACGCCACAGTAAAGTTTCTTAGCTGTCAGTGTTACCCAATTGCCGACCCCAAAAACAACACCCAGGATAAAAAGAGGGAGGAGCAGCCAGGGGAAAAAAAATAATCGAAGGGCTGGGACGCTAGGGGAACCGGGACACAGCTTAAAAGAGCAGTGAAGGGAAATTTTCGTGTGAACCAAATAATACTGTTAAAAGTTGCTAAGTGACGAGGTTTATGTGCTGTTCTTCTGGGATAGGTTGGTGGTGCTGTTCTTCTTGGGATAGGTTGGTGATGCTGTTCTTGGGATAGGTTGGTGGTGCTGTTCTTCTGGGATAGGTGGTGATGCTGTTCCTCTGGGATAGGTTGGTGGTGCTGTTCTTAGGATAGGGTGGTGGTGCTGTTCTTCTTGGGATAGGTTGGTGGTGCTGTTCTTGGGATAGGTTGGTGGTGCTGTTCTTGGGATAGGTTGGTGGTGCTGTTCTTCTTGGGATAGGTTGGTGATGCTGTTCTTGGGATAGGTTGGTGGTGCTGTTCTTCTTGGGATAGGTTGGTGATGCTGTTCCTCTTGGGATAGGTTGGTGGTGCTGTTTTAGGATAGGTGGTGGTGCTGTTCTTCTTGGGATAGGTTGGTGGTGCTGTTCTGGGATAGGTTGGTGGTGCTGTTCTTGGGATAGGTTGGTGGTGCTGTTCTTAGGATAGGGTGGTGGTGATGCTGTTCTGGGATAGGTTGGTGGTGATGCTGTTCTTCTTGGTGTAGGTTGGTGGTGCTGTTCTTGGGATAGGTTGGTGGTGATGCTGTTCTTCTTGGGATAGTTGGTGATGCTGTTCTGGGATAGTTGGTGGTGCTGTTCTTAGGATAGTGGTGGTGATGCTGTTCTGGGATAGGGGTGGTGATGCTGTTCTGGGATAGGTTGGTGGTGATGCTGTTCTTGGGATAGGTTGGTGGGTGATGCTGTTCTTCTTGGGTTAGGGTTGGTGGTGCTGTTCTTGGGATAGGTTGGTGGTGCTGTTCTTAGATAGGGTGGTGGTGATGCTGTTCTTGGGATAGGGTTGGTGGTGATGCTGTTCTTGGGATAGGTTGGTGGTGATGCTGTTCTTCTTGGATAGGTTGGTGGTGCTGTTCTTGGGATAGGTTGGTGGTGATGCTGTTCTTGGGATAGGGTGGTGGTGCTGTTCTGGGATAGGTTGGTGGTGCTGTTCTTAGGATAGGGTGGTGGTGATGCTGTTCTTGGATAGGTTGCGGTGATGCTGTTCTTGGGATAGGTTGGTGGTGATGCTGTTCTTCTGGGATAGGTTGGTGATGCTGTTCTTGGATAGGTTGGTGGCGGTGCTGTTCTGGGATAGGGTGGTGGTCATGCTGTTCTTGGGATAGGTGGTGGTGGTGGTGCTGTTCTTGGATAGGTTGGTGGTGGTGCTGTTCTGGGATAGGGTGGTGGTGATGCTGTTCTAGGGCTAGGGTGGTGGTGGTGCTGTTCTTGGGATAGGTGGTGGTGATGCTGTTCTTGGGATAGGTTGGGATGCTGTTCTTGGATAGGTTGGTGGTGATGCTGTTCTTGGGATAGTGGTGGTCATGCTGTTCTTGGGATAGGGTGGTGTGATGTTCTTAGGCTTGGGTGGTGGTGGTGTTATTTTGGCAGGATGGTGAAGGCAGATTTTTCTAGACTATCATGCTAGGCTTGGTGTTGGCTAGACTTTGTTGGCTAGGGCTTAGTGTTAGTTAGGCTTAGTATTGGCTAGGCTTGTTGTTGGCTAGGCTTAGTATTGGCTAGGCTTGTTGTTGGCTAGGCTTGGTGTTGGCTAGGCTTGGTGTTGGCTAGGCTTGTCGGTCTCTTTATAGATGGGGTCCGGTTGAGTGAGGTCTGGCTGGGTAGTGTTGCGATATATGAGGCTGTGTTTGGTAGGCAGGGTGGAGGTGGGGTTGGTGTACTGTAGACTGGTGCAATGTTTGAGAATCTGTCACAACAGGTTTATATTGGGTTAATTTAAAGTTTATAAAAATGTTGACGGCTAACAGACATTTAACGAAATTGATAACGAACTCGATGACGACAACGGAGAGGACACTGACACGTAATCCGTTAATGGGTTTGGGTTCGAGAGAGCTAATGACTCGTTAATCCCAGTGGAGCAGTGATGGCCATGAGATAACTTCCCATGCATGGCGGCTGACGAAATTTTATCGCCCGTTGACGCTACGCTCAGAAATTTTCTCCCAATATTATGTCTTGAACGATGAAACTCCCTAGTCATTTCTCTAATAGGTATTGCGTCTTGTCATTCTCCCAGGTAATTTACATCCTCCTAAAGAAGGTGTTTTCAATCAGCGCCTTCTGGTGATATTCAGTGTACAAGGCGAGTGTGAGGTATAGCCTAGTGTAGTGTAGAAGACATCCGCTAGGTGGTGTGTGTGTGTGTGTGTACAACTATATCACATACGAAATAAATATGAATATGACATAAACTTTATTACAGCACCACTACGTAACAACTCGGTACTGTACCGTATAAACCCCCTCACAGGTTCTCCCGGACGTCACAACAAGAGAAAATTGGTAAATAAATACAAAAACCGAATAGAAGCAATAAGAGCCGATCATAATACATTAATTTAAGTAAACGTAGATCATAAACCATAATTATAGCAATAGAAGATAATAGAGCAACGGTTAATGATGCACTAAAAGATGATTTGTACGTTAAGATGACCGTTGATGTGTTATTGGCCTTGTCTGTTTAAATATACGTTATATACGGTATTTTTATTTATTTTCACTTTTATTATTATTTATAGGATCGTTAGGTAGAAGAAGAGGCAGCGTGGACAACTGCTGGTATTAGGTTAGGTTAGCTTTATATACCGTCACGACATACATATACATACATAATGGTTGCCCTCGTGTAACGAGGATGGACTGTCCTAGGGCCACCTAGGCGTGAATTTGTTTAATGTGTAGAAGCTGTCGCCAACACAACAACCACACCTTAGTTAACAAGTTGCATGACCCGGTGTCAAGGAATAGTCCGAGAAGACCGGACAACTCGCCAACTGCACTGGCTAACCATTACCCCAGAACACGATCTGCAAATCGATTACATAAGAACATAAGAAAATAAGGAGTCTGCAATAGGCCGGTTGGCCTGCATGGCAGCTCCTGTCGAGAGTTACTACCACTCTCATCATCCATGAATCTAACCAGCCTCCTTTTGAAACTTTCCAGAGTTTCGAATTTACTACAAAGTTGCTAAGCTTGTTCCCACTCGTCCATCACCCTATTTGTGAACCAGTTTCTTCCTATCTCCTCCTAAACCTAAACTTATCCAACTTAAATCCGTTGCTCGAGTCCTATCCTGCTCGGATATTATAAGAACTTTATTTATATCCCTTTATTGATTCCTTTCACCCACTTAAATACTTCTATCATATCTCCCGCACTCTTCGTCTTTCTAGGGAATGCAAGTTAAGTTTCTTTAACCTATCCTGATATGGAAGGTTTCTAAGTCCCGGAATCATTTTTGTCATTCTTCGCTGCACCGACTCTAGTGAATTGATACCCATTCTATAATAAGGGCACCAGGTTCCCAATTACTGCTGGGTAGACAGGCAATGGCGTAAAGAAACTTACCCATAGTTTCACCCTGCCCGGAGCATCGAACCCGGGTCCGCTCGCTTGCGAGGTGAGCGTGCTGACTATTACACCACAGGTCGCCACATACATACATCATAAATGACAAAAACTAATATTTTTCAAGATATATACAATAAAAATCAGGAAGTTGTGGTGAGGAAGGAAGACCGCTCTGATAAAACTGGTTTAACTATGAGAGAGAAAAACAACGAGACAAGAGGATTTGGTTTAAAGCTTGGTTTAGTTGGCAGCTTTAAGTCACTGAGATGGATGTATTTGTAAACACTTGTGAATGTTCCGAGTGTTTGTAGGTGTGGTTGGTGTTTACTTGTGTTTAGTGTGTGTTTGTACCTGTGTTTAGCGTGTGTTTGTACTCTGTTTAGTCTGTGTTTGTACATGTGTTTAGTGTGTGTTTGTACCTGTGTTTAGCGTGTGTTTGTACTCTGTGTTAGTCTGTGTTTGTACATGTGTTTAGTGTGTGTTTAGCGTGTGTTTGTACCTGTGTTAGTCTGTGTTTGTACATGTGTTTAGTGTGTGTTTGTACCTGTGTTTAGCGTGTGTTTGTACCTGTGTTAGTCTGTGTTTGTACATGTGTTTAGTGTGTGTTTGTACCTGTGTTTATGTGTGTTTGTACCTGTGTTAGTCTGTGTTTGTACCTGTGTTTAGCGTGTGTTTGTACTCTGTGTTTAGCGTGTGTTTGTACCTGTGTTTAGCGTGTGTGTTTGTACCTGTGTTTAGCGTGTGTTTGTACCTGTGTTAGTCTGTGTTTGTACATGTGTTTAGTCTGTGTTTGTACCTGTGTTTAGCGTGTGTTTGTACCTGTGTTTAGCGTGTGTTTGTACCTGTGTTTAGCGTGTGTTTGTACATGTGTTTAGTCTGTGTTTGTACCTGTGTTTAGTCTGTGTTTGTACCTGTGTTTAGTGTGTTTGTACCTGTGTTAGTCTGTGTTTGTACATGTGTTTAGTGTGTGTTTGTACCT
>NW_024720065.1:20000-30787 GCF_018991925.1 Homarus americanus
GGTTAAAGAGTGGGGTGTGGGTTGGTGGGTGGGTGGAAGGTTAAGGGGTGGGGTAGGGGTGGGGTTAAAGAGTGGGGTGGGCAGGGGTGGGTGGGGGAAGGTTAAGGGGTGGGTTAAAGAGTGGGGGTGGTTTGTGGGTGGGGGGGGAAGGTTATGTGGGTTAAAGAGTGGGGTGGGTGGGAGTGATACAAGGTAGTTTATTTATAGTGAATGATGATGGTAACTGGGGTGGGTACATGGAGAGGGAGTACAGGCGGAACCATGCTATATAGATATATGGGGTGAATCAGGCAGTGTCACAACCATGAATTATGTGGGACTAGTACCTGTTTATAGATGGTAGTGGTAGTGGTAGCGGTGGTGGTAGTGGTAGGTAGTGGTGGTAGGTAGCTGTAGGTGGTGGTAGTGGTAGTGGTGGTGATAGTGGTAGCGGTGGTGGTGTGGTAGCTGTCGGTAGTAGGGTAGCTGGTAGTGGTGGTAGTGTGGTGGTGGTGGTAGGTAGGTGTCGTGGTGGTAGCGGTGGTGGTGGTAGGGTGGTGGTGGTAGTAGTAGTGGTAGGTGGTGGTAGTTGTAGTGGTAGTGGTAGCTGTAGTGGTGGTAGAGTGGTGGTGGTGGTGGTAGGCTGTAGTGGTGTAGTAGGTGGTAGCTGTAGTGGTGGTGGTGGTGGTGGTAGCGGTGGTGGTGGTGGTGGTGGTGGTAGCTGTAGTGGTGGTAGTGGTAGCTGTAGTGGTGGTGGTGGTAGGTAGGTGTCGTTCTCCCTAATGTTTTTTTCGAGTAAATTAATTGAGGACGGAAGTTGTCGCCGGGAACTTGGTGTAGTGAGGCTGGTGAGGTCTTTTTCTCCTCACTACGAACACCAAAGTTGGCGGTCGTGTACAGTACAGTGGCGGTGATTATTGAACGGTGCGATATGTTGGTGTTTGTACTCTATTGAGGCACCAGGGAGAGAGAGAGAGAGAGAGAGAGGTGTTATTAAAGAGAGAGAGAGGCGATGGAAAAGAGAGTTGATGAGGAAATAGAGAGAGAGAGTCCTTTTTTCGCTCTTTAATTCTGGCTTTGTCTCGTCTCTCTTCTTTTTTCTTACTAATTCTTGGCTCCCTCTCTCACCCCTCACCCCTCCTCCTCTCCCTCTCACCCCTCCTCCCCCTCACCCCTCACCCCTCCCTAGGGAACTGAGGAATAAACAAAGACCAAACCAAAATCCTGTCTCATGAACCACCAGTCCAAACTCACTGGGTTGGGGGGATTAAGGACATTCAGGTCTGTTCCACTGAGGCGCCCTGAGGTCCATTTGGGTCTCCAGGTCCTTGTAGGTCTCGTATAGGATATAAAAGAGAAGATTATTTAAATACCTTCCCGTAGAGCCCTCGAGGCGGATTGAATAATATGGTTCTTGAAGGCTGCTACAATACCACGAGGTTAAGTGATGTTTCTTTTTAATTTGGGTCAACATGAAGCCTTGAGAAAAACCACTGATGCGTGTAGTATGAACCCTGAAGCTTCCCCATGACAAGGAGCTTCTTTTAGTGTTTACATGAAGCCTTGAGACGTCTTGTAAACCACTGATGCGTGTAGTATGAACCCTGAAGCTTCCCCATGACAAGGAGCTTCTTTTAGTGTTTACATGAAGCCTTGAGACGTCTTGTAAACCACTGATGCGTGTAGTATGAACCCTGAAGCTTCCCCATGACAAGGAGCGTCTTTTAGTGTTTACATGAAGCCTTGAGACGTCTTGTAAACCACTGATGCGTGTAGTATGAACCCTGAAGCTTCCCCATGACAAGGAGCTTCTTTTAGTGTTTACATGAAGCCTTGAGACGTCTTGTAAACCACTGATGCGTGTAGTATGAACCCTGAAGCTTCCCCATGACAAGGAGCGTCTTTTAGTGTTTACATGAAGCCTTGAGACGTCTTGTAAACCACTGATGCGTGTAGTATGAACCCTGAAGCTTCCCCATGACAAGGAGCTTCTTTTAGTGTTTACATGAAGCCTTGAGACGTCTTGTAAACCACTGATGCGTGTAGTATGAACCCTGAAGCTTCCCCATGACAAGGAGCGTCTTTTAGTGTTTACATGAAGCCTTGAGACGTCTTGTAAACCACTGATGCGTGTAGTATGAACCCTGAAGCTTCCCCATGACAAGGAGCTTCTTTTAGTGTTTACATGAAGCCTTGAGACGTCTTGTAAACCACTGATGCGTGTAGTATGAACCCTGAAGCTTCCCCATGACAAGGAGCTTCTTTTAGTGTTTACATGAAGCCTTGAGACGTCTTGTAAACCACTGATGCGTGTAGTATGAACCCTGAAGCTTCCCCATGACAAGGAGCTTCTTTTAGTGTTTACACGAAGCCTTGAGACGTCTTGTAAACCACTGATGCGTGTAGTATGAACCCTGAAGCTTCCCCATGACAAGGAGCTTCTTTTAGTGTTTACATGAAGCCTTGAGACGTCTTGTAAACCACTGATGCGTGTAGTATGAACCCTGAAGCTTCCCCATGACAAGGAGCGTCTTTTAGTGTTTACATGAAGCCTTGAGACGTCTTGTAAACCACTGATGCGTGTAGTATGAACCCTGAAGCTTCCCCATGACAAGGAGCTTCTTTTAGTGTTTACATGAAGCCTTGAGACGTCTTGCAAACCACTGAGGCGATCAATATTACCCACAAATCTTCCACAGGATAAGGATCTATGAGGAGCTTCTTCAGATTCGTTCAGCGTGAAGCCTTAAAGAAGACTGCCCGTGTTACGACTTCCACAACACACAAATCAACTTGCCGCGACCCGCATTGTGTTGCCACTAGTCTCTCCTGTGTTTACGTCTTCTTCTTTTTGCTGTTATTATTATTTGCTTCGTTTTTCTTCCTTCTCATCCCCCTCCTCTTCTTCCTTCTCTTCGTCAGGCTTCAGGAATTTGTAACTCGAATAATAAACTTTTGCTAATTTCATCTAAATATCGCTACGTGGCTGCCCTTCTTATTTTGATTTATCTGTTTGTCTGTTTCATTACCTGCATCTGTTGTTTGTGTCTTTGTCTGGTGTTTGTTTGTTTGTTGCTGCTGGTGGCGGGGCAAGAGTTACGGCGTGTTGTTGTTTGTCTTGTTGATTACTTTGTTTGTTGGGAAGTGTAGACCAGTCATGATCTCTCCTTCTTTCCTTCCTTCCTTCCTCCCTTCCTTCCTTCATTCTTACCTATCCTCACTTCCCTCCCTCCCTCACCTCCCTCCCATCCTCCCTCACGTCTATCCTTCCTTCCTTCCTCCCTCCATCCTTCCTCCCTCCCTCCCTCCCATCCTCCTTACCTTCCTTCCTTCCTTCCTTCCTTCCTTCCTTCCTTCCTTCCTTCCTCCCTCCCATCCTCCTCACGTCCATCCTTCCTTCCGTCCTCCTCTTTCCTTCCTCCCTCCTCCTCCCATCCTCCTTACCTTCCTCCTTCCTTCCTTCCTTCCTTCCTTCCTCCCTCCATCCTTCCTCCTCCATCCTCCCTCACGTCCATCCTTCCTTCCTTCCTCCTTCCTCCTTCCTTCTTTCATTCTTACCTATCCTCACTTCCCTCCCTCACCTCCCTCCATCCTCCCTCACGTCTATCCTTCCTTCCTTCCTCCCTCCCTCCTTCCTCCCTCCCTCCTCCCTCCATATCCTTACCTTCCTTCCTTCCTTCCTTCCTTCCTTCCTTCCTTCCTTCCTTCTTTCACATATGACCCACATAATCTAGCATCACCTGGTCGCCGTAGCAGAAAGGACTCGACTCTTCTAGGTAATCCCAGCAGTCCCTTCACCCACTAACCCCCAGGATCTCCAAGGATTTTTCCAGGCAGTTAGAGTAATCCTACCCCGTGATACAGCCCTCCCACCCAGAGGCACAGCGGGGGGTGGTGTAGTGTGGCAGGTATAGTGTGGCAGGTATAGTGTGATCAGGTATAGTGTGACCAGGTAGTGTGGCCAAGTATAGTGTGACCAGGTATAGTGTGACCAGGTATGGTGACCAGGTATAGTGTGGCCAGGTATAGTGTGTCCAAGTATAGTGTGTACCAAGTATAGTGTGACCAGGTATAGTGTGACCAGGTATAGTGTGACCAGGTATAGTGTGGTCAGGTATAGTGTGACCAAGTATAGTGTGACCAGGTATATTGTGACCAGGTATAGTGTGACCAGGTATAGTGTGACCAGGTATAGTGTGGTCAGGTATAGTGTTGCCAGGTATAGTGTTGCCAGGTATAGTGTGACCAAGTATAGTGTGACCAGGTATAGTGTGACCAGGTATAGTGTGACCAGGTATAGTGTGACCAGGTATAGTGTGGTCAGGTATAGTGTTGCCAGGTATAGTGTTGCCAGGTATATGTTTGCCAGGTATAGTGTGACCAGGTATAGTGTGACCAGGTATAGTGTGACCAGGTATAGTGTGACCAGGTATAGTGTGACCAGGTATAGTGTGACCAGGTATAGTGTGACCAGGTATAGTGTGACCAGGTATAGTGTTGCCAGGTATAGTGTTGCCAGGTATAGTGTGACCAGGTATAGTGTGACCAGGTATAGTGTTGCCAGGTATAGTGTTTACAGGTATAGTGTTGCCAGGTATAGTGTTGCCAGGTATAGTGTGACCAGGTATAGTGTGACCAGGTATAGTGTGGCGACTCTCTTAAGGACCGGTACAGCTTATGAGAGTCGGTGGGGAGACAAGAGTTGACGAAGCTTAGCTGACAGCTGGGTAGGAGGTTGGGTGACTTGGAATCCTGGTGGGGAGTTCTTTGGGTTTTTTTCAGTATTGACACTCCTCGTCCTCCTCCTTCTCTTTCTCATCCTTCTCTTCTTCCTCCCACTTCCCACCACACACACACACACACACACACACACACACACACACACACACACACAGAGTACTATATACTAAAAGTGTTAGCACATATTGACAACAAGTCCACCTTCCTCCCCACCTAATGTGCTATCTACCCTTCTTACAGAATACACCTGATGTGCTCATCTGTGTCCCCTCCCCTCACCCCACCCCCTTTGGGACCCTCCTCCCGCCAACATTGCCCTTAAGGTGATTTGTGGGTTAGGTCAGAGTGTTTGGGAGGTCAAGGTTGTTAGGGGGAGGGGGGCAGTCAGTTGGTATTGAAATGTGGGTTGTAATTACTGTAGAGTTTATTAGTGTTTGGTGTTTGTGTTGTAGGTGAAGAACTTCTAGTTATTTCTGTTATTATATCATTGTTTGTTTGTTTAGCACTTTACTGTCACTTTCATATCGTCCTAGTACTTTCCTGTCACTTTCTCTACTCGTCCTAACACTTTCCTGTCACTTTCTATACTCGTCTAGCTTTCCTGTCACTTTCTATACTCGTCTTAGTACTTTCCTGTCACTTTCTTTACTCGTCCTAGCACTTTCCTGTTGGAGGGGGGCTTGTTTGATTGGCAGATGCAGGTATGTCAGGCCTTTGAAGCGAGGTTCTGACACCGTTACCAGATCCAATGGAAGTTTTACATATTTTGATCTTTTTTACCTTATACCTTATATTTGTTGTGTCTCTGTAGACTTGTTAAGGTGTGCCAGGTGTGATTGAGCTGTTATGTTGTTAGAGGTCACAGGTAGACAAGAGGGGTCATTGTAAACCTAAATAGTAGGTATACCCGCTATCTCTCTCTCTCTCTCTCTCTCTCTCTCTCTCTCTCTCTCGTGTGTTCGTCATGTTTGTTTGTTTGGTTTAAGGCGTTGTTTGTTGCCTGAGTTTGGATAGTATACACACACACACACACACACACACACACACACACACACACACACACACACACACACACACACCTCCTGGTTGACGTGTTGCACAGATTGCATTTGCATTTTGATTTCATTCGCCTCTATTTTTTCTTCTCTCTTTTCGGCTTTCATTCGTCATCTTCATTCATCTTTCACAACAAATTCAACAGAGTTTTTCAGTTTACAGTGTATTGAGCTGGTTAATTACTTTGAGGAGAGAGAGAGAGAGAGAGGTGAGAGAGAGAAGAGGTACCCATCCAGCCACTATGATTAATGATCTAATGTGACAACCTGGGTGGAGAGAGAGAGAGAGAAACTTCTTACTTAGCGGGGAAAAATTGGTTCTCTTGACGTTAATTATTCCCTCAAAAACATGTAAGAACTTCTCTCTCTCTCTCTCTCCACCACAGGTTGTCACATAAGGGTCATTAATCATGGTGGGTGTGGGCATGAGAGCTTGTCAGACTTGAACGTTATCGGGTAGACAGGTCCTCGTTCACTGCTATGTTATTAATGTGTGTGTTACTATAGTTCACCATTAATACCAAAGACTTTCTACCATCATCACCATTAATATCATCACCATCGACTGTATGTTTGTGTGTCACCATCAGAACCCCCACTATTACCACTTTCATCACCACCATCTCCAACCCCAGCACCACCCCCCATCACCCCTGCACCACCCCACCCCACCACCACCCTCACCACCCCACCCCCCACCACCACCACCACCACCACCACCACCCCCACCATCACCACCCCACCACCCCACCATCACACCACCACCACCCCCCACCCCCACCACCACCTTCACCACCCTCATCATCACCAACACCAATCTGTCACCATCACCACTTCCACCACCAGCACCGGTCACCACCCCCACCATCACCACCACCACCTCCACCACCACCACCTCACCACCACCACCTCACCATCACCACCACCACCACCACCACCCCACCTCACCACCACCCCCCAACCATCACCACCTCACCCTCAACCCATCACCACCACCCAACCACCATCCCCACCCCACTCAAACCCCCATCACCCCCAACCCCACCCAACCCAACCACCACCACCACCACCACCACCCAACCACCACCACCACCACCCCCACCACCACCACCACCACCATCACCACCACCCCCCCACCACCACCACCCCCACCATCACCACCCCACCACCCTCACCACCACCACCACCACACCTCCACCACCACCACACCCCACCACCACCTCACCATCACCACTACCACCACCACCCCCACCATCACCACACCACCACCACCACCTCACCATCACCACCTCCACCACCACCCCACCATCACCACCACCACCACCACCTCACCATCACCACCACCACCACCACCACCACCACTCCACCATCACCACCTCACCACCACCCCACCATCACCACCACCACCACCACCTCACCATCACCACCACCACCACCACCCCCACCATCACCACCACCACCACCATCACCACTACCACCACCATCACCACCACCACTCCCTCACCACCACCACTTCCCCACCATCACCACCTTCACCACCACACCACTCTCACCATCACCACCTCACCACCACCATCACCACTCACCACCACCACCTCACCACTCACCACCACCTCACCACTCCCACCATCACCACCTTCACCACCACCCTCACCATCACACTACCACCACCACTCCCCCACCATCACCACCTTCACCCCACTCTTTTCACCACCACCACCTTCACCAACAGGTCAAGATAGGACTGCGCACAGAATCTATATCGACTCGTGACTTTTTTAATAATATATTTTTTCACCCAAGGTTCTATAAGTCAGGAGGTCTTGATTGTTACTGACTCGTTCAATGAGGGAAGTTGGCGAGTCCTCTAAGAGGTCACACTCACCAGGTCCCCACGTTAACTGTGTCTTTAATATTATACCTTAACTGATTAACTTCAACCAAAACACAATATTAATATGGATTTAACCAACATTCAAGCTATTAACATTAACATTCAGTATTAACATCGATTTTATCTTAACATTCAACCCTAACTGTTTGTGTGTGTGTGTGTGGTTGCAGTCAGTGATGGTGGTGGTAGTTCTCTCAGCTTGACAAATCTCGAACACAACTGTCCTATACAAACATTCCTCCCTCCTCCCTCCCTCCCTCCTCCCCACTATATCTCTCTGTCTCCCTTTCTCACTACATCTCTCATCTGTGTCCCTCATTCTCCCCCTCTTCTCTCACCACCCTTCTCCTCCTCTCTCCTCCCTCAGCACAAATGTCGTATACAAATAATATAAGAAAGGAGGAGAGGTGCTGGGGATAAGGGAGAGAGAGAGGGGGGAGGGAGGGAGAGAGGAAGATTCTGAAAACCCTTCGTCCGGAACCGTCGCCTTGCTATGACTTGGTCTTCACGTTGCTCATTACCCCGAACGCGATGCTCTTTTGTTATTTCTGTAATATTTCGTCAAACTTTCTCGTGTGTTGAAATCTTGAAAGTAAATAAATAAACTAACAGCGTTTTATTGTATTATAATTTTCCCACTTAAGTAATTGTAAGTAAAGGGAATTCGTTTAGATCTTGTGGTTTGATGACATAATGGTTTACTAACTTAATTACTTGTATATAAAATTTCATTGAGAGGCAGTTATATGTAGAGGGAAATAATTTTTAGTGAAATGTATACATTATAATAATTTGTGTGGACCTCGTGATTGCTTCATTAGTATGCAATAATAGTGTTGTTGCTGTACTGATTTACCTGTGTTGAGAGGGAGTTAGGTTAGTGGTGGTGATATTAATAACAATACAGAGTATACATATAAACGTGATGTGCTTCAGTTAAATGGTAGTGTGTGTTTAATTTGACGCTTTTGTAATATAATTTATGTAACGTTTTTGTATAATAATATTTTTTGGTGCGTAGCGATAGAACGTTTAGTGTCCGAGTGTTATATATTATTATATTTGTTGATATTATTTATGATTATTATTTGTTATATTATCTGTTATTATTATTATTTATTATCGTTGGTTGTGTGTCCGTCCTGAGAGACCCATAACACAATGGGTAGTTCTTGTGCAACCAGATCCCGGCGCTTTGTTTGTGGTAGTGTGTGGTAGTGGGGGGTTATAGTAGTGGTGGATGGTAGTGGTTTCATGTTCACAGGCAGGTAACACACAATACACAATAATACGATACTCTTTGTTTTGTGGATGTGTCGTGTACCTTAAGATGTATGTATGTCTGTTATCTATCCTTGTAAGGTGTGTGTGTGTGTGTAAGTCTGTCTGTCTGTCTGTCTGTATATCTCTGTCAAATATTGGAGACCTTGGAGATATTGTTGTACTAAGGTGGGTTACATACGAGCGATCAGTGCCGTGTTTGAAGGAAATACTGTATAGTTTAACGTAAGACAAACAGTGAGGAACATTATGAGAAAATATTTACCTTTACGAGCCTTTGTGAATCTGGTCCAGTATGATGTAACTTTAGATAATATAACACAATATAGGCCTCATAATATACCTCATAATATGGCTCAAGATATATAAATTCAAACAATAATATAATATAACATAAAATGTATAATATACAATATATCCTCAGACAACAACACAGCCTAACATAATACTATAGCAATCTTGTGGAGGGCTCTTTGATGTTCAGAGGCTCTTATGGTGAGTTTAGCCTGAAGGAGAGAGACTTGTAAATCGAGGTTGTTGCTGTGATGTAGAACCGCACTGGTCAACTAAGGTGTAGCGTTATTATTAGTTACAGATGCACATTGCACACTACACTTACACCACACACACACCACACCACACTGCTGACACCACACCACACCACACCACACCACACCCCACACCCCACACCCACACCACACCACAACTCACCACACCACACCTCACACCACACCCACACCGTCCACACCACACCACACCCCACACCACACCACACCACACCACCCACACCACACCACTTACACCACACCACACCACACCCACACCACACCGCACTCACACCACACCACACCCCACACTCACACCCACACCCACTACACCACACTGCACCACACACACCTGCTGCACTACACTCATAACTACACTACACTCACACTTACACACACCTACACACACTACACTACACTACACTTCATACCCACACCTACACTACACCCACCACACCACATACACCACACTTCACTCAAACATATAACAAACATAAAACAGTTCCATCATCCCTTAACAAACTCTTTTCTATCATATTTATCAAGCTTAAACTCTATATAAAGCTTAAGCTCAAGTTCTCACAGCTTAAAGTTTGGTGGTCCAGTTAAGGATCAGCTACGTCACAACTTGGGATATTGTGGTGGTGGTAGTGGATAGTGTGTGAATGGTGGTGGTGGTTGTAATGGTGGTGGTGGTTGTAAATGGTGGGTGGGTGAGTGGTAGTGTGTGGTGATGATGGTAGTGATAGTGGAGGGGATGATGTAGGTATAGTGGTGGTGTGATGATGGGTGGATAGTGGTGAGGTGATGGTGGTGGTTGTAAATGGTGGTGGTGGTATAAATGGTTAGGGTTGTGATAATGGTAGGTGGTAGAGATGGTAGGTAGGTGGATGATGGTAGGTAGATAGTAGTGGAGGTGGATGGTGGTAGTGGTGGTAGACATTCACAAACTTCCACTACACACACACACACACACATACATACACACACACATATACACACACACACATATACACACACACATACGTACACATACACATCATTGACAAGCTGCTCCACAAACAGTATAAGTTTAATAACAGAAGACAGAGCTTCTGTAATTGCCAGCAGCCAGTGACGACAATGGTCCTATGTGTGTGTGGGAGGGGGGAGAGGGAGGGAAGGAAGAGAGGAGGGATGAGATACGAAAGAGGGAGGGGCTGAAAGAGGGAGGAGGGAGGGAGATACGAAAGAGGAGGAAGGAAAGAGAAGGAGGGAAGAAGGAGCAATACGTAACTGAACGAAGTACACTGA
>NW_024720066.1:0-12415 GCF_018991925.1 Homarus americanus
TCCAAGAAATGTAATATAAAAACAATTCACGGTAAAGGTAGTCATACCTGTGATTACTTTCTACAATTATTACATCTAGCTATAATTGAGTGGAGCATCAAGGTGAGTTAGGTAAGATACAAGGAGTTTAAAGATGAAAATGTATTACGGTCTCTCCTCGACTTACGACGGTGTTCCGTCCCGACGACCAGGTCGTAATACCTCAAATATTGTTATTAAATTTTATCATCAATGACTTCTTTTGGTATTAAACAATACAATTTGGTGCTAATTTTTTCCTCTTATATAAAGTAGCTTTAGTGTATAGGGTGAAACATCAATCATGAAGTGATTGTCATTAGAACTTTATGGGGTCTGAATTTGTAAAAAAAAACACAACTAATGTGTTTAATCTACTCATAATCAATTTGGTAAAATGAATGTTTAGGTCATCCACCTCTACTTGGCATTTGAAAAAACATAATTTCAATGTCACCAAACCTAACCTAACCCAACTTAACTAATCTAACATAACCTAACTTAACTGGTAAAAATCGGTCAACTTAAAATCATTAAATTCGCTGGATGGCCAAAAGATAATAATATCATCAATTCCATTTACTTTAGAAGAACTTATTCATTATTGTTGAAATCATGGACATACAAAGCCAATATATCTACATTTGATTCTACCAGTGTGAATGGCAAAGTTAATTAATATCACCACTCCAACTGTTGGCCCAAACAAGTCGTAAAGTAGTTCTTTTTTGTAATACATCGAGTCACTAAGGGAATATAAAAATAAAACATGAATTTAGGTCACTGAATTTATCTTATTAGTAGCAAATTGTGGTTAAACTGATGCACAAATGAAACATGCCTGGGAAGTACCGAGCACTAGTTACCTGGCATATTTGGACTTATTAAAATATGAAATCTCGGCTAATAAGTAATTATACTAAGGAAATAATTATTTTGGTAGTGATGGACTGTTATTAATTGCGCTCATTACGAAAATTGGGTCGATATTAATTCTGATAAAGGACGTCATTGACCATCCCAGAGGAAGCTGTTCTCACCACTCTTCAAATAGACCATTTACGACTTTTTTTTATTTCAATTTGATTTCAATACATTTCTACACATAAATTAGTTGTATTAGTTATCTTAAAGGCTTACCTTTTATGATTGTTAGGTGAATTTGGAGGATATAAACGGCGCTGTAGAGGCTGGCGGCATTTTTCGTACACAAACATGGACCGCTTTTAAAAAGAACAATACAATTCTGCATGTGCTGTTCTGTATGGAGTATATCGTATAACAAATATTATTCCTTTGCAGATTTATACATTTTATATCCATTCAAATCAATTTTCTTTCTTTTGGTTTCAAAAATAGTTGCCGGACGAAATTTCCCCATGTTCCAATAACGATGGCTGTCCACGGGTAATGTGAACCTCGTGGAGAACTGAAGTTGTTCCTGGAAATGAAATGGAAGGATGATTTACTAAGTTGATATTGTGTTCTCCTCTATCTCTCTCTTGTGTGTGGTTTTTTTTACGGGAATTAGCCAACCCGGGCACAGGTCAAACGACCCACAACGGAGCCTGGGGGGCGAAAAAAAAGAACTTTATTTTTATGAGATTCTGTCTGTTCGTCCATCTTGTGCGGGCAATCAACATGGTAGGTAGTGAGCCGGTCGAGTCTCTGTTGTTTTGACGCTTTTTTGTTTTTTTAATGCCCCAATTTAAAAGAGTGACTTACAGTAGATGAATTCACCATTTGGGGGTATGGGTGGGGGGAGTGAGGGTGGGGGATGGGGGTTGGCGGGGTGAGGGTGGAGGGTGGGGGATGAGGGGTGTGGTAATGGAGAAGGTTTAGGTGAGGGAATTTAGTGGACAAAGACTTGAGAATCCAACAGACATATACACAAGATAGTCATACACACACATACATGGCAGTCATATGCACAAGACAGTCATACACACACATACATGGCAGTCATATACACAAGATAGTCATACACACACATACATGGCAGTCATATGCACAAGACAGTCATACACACACACACACACCCGAGAGTCATGTACACAAGAAGACAAGTCATACACGCCCACATAGCTTGAATGTTGTACGGAGTGCCCCATTATATCTCTATGTTAATAAACGTCTACTTTTGGAGGTTGACTGCGTAAATATATGAATTATTAAAGAAAAACAGGAAAAACAGCTAATGTAACATAAATAGACCTTCCAAAAAGTCGATAGTAATTCCCCTGCCTGTGACACGACGAAGTAAGTACCTCTATCTAGCTCCTCCAGTCCCAGATCGAGGCAAGGCCAAGCCAGTTCATCACTTATTAACTAAACTCTCAGGTAAGGTTAGGTAGGGTAGGACATCCCGACTATAACCCCCCACCCACACCCATCATCCTCTCACCCATCCTGGGAGGTGGGGAATGGTACCATCCGTCAGCCAACAACAGAAGGTACCAAGAACCACTGACTGGGAAGGGTGAGAGGATGAAGGGGTGGGTGGGAAGAGAGGGATGATGAGAGGGTAGTGCAGTGGGCGGTGTACTAAAAAAATAAAAATAAAATAAAAAAATAAAAAAAAGTGTAGTGTAGGGGTAGTGTAGTAAAAAAAAGAAAGAAAAAGTGTAGTGGGTCGTTGCATTGCGGTTGGTCGTTGGGTTCGTTGCGTTGGGTCGTTGGGTTCGTTGCGTTGGGTCGTTGGGTTCGTTGCGTTGGGTCGTTAGGTTCGTTGCGTTGCGGTGGGTCGTTGGGTTCGTTGCGTTGCGGTGGGTCGTTGGGTTCGTTGCGTTGCGTTGGGTCGTTGGGTTCGTTTCGTTGGGTTCGTTGCGTTGCGGTGGGTCGTTGGGTTCGTTGCGTTGCAGTGGGTCGTTCGGTTCTTTTGGTCGTTGGTGGGTTCGTTGCGTTGGGTTCGTTGGTTCGTTGCGTTGCGGTGGGTCGTTGGGTTCGTTGCGTTGGGTCGTTGGGTTCGTTGCGTTGGGTCGTTGGGTTCGTTGCGGTGGGTTCGTTGCGTTGCGTTGGGTCGTTGGGTTCGTTGCGTTGCGTTGGGTCGTTGGGTTCGTTGCGGTGGGTCGTTGGGTTCGTTGCGTTGCGGTGGGTCGTTCGATTCTTTTGGTGTTTTTTTAACTTAAATGATTAATATAATTGAGAATAATAATTAGAACATTTATAATTACTGTAATTTCTGGTCATTTGTCAACAACATCAGAATTGAGACAGCACAAATAATACGTCATAAAATAGGGTAGTGTTGGGTAGGGTGGTGTAGGGTGGTGTATTGGGGGTGTAGGACATCCCGACTATAACCACCCACCCACACCCATCATACTCTCACCCATCCTGGGAGGTACCAAGAACCACCGACTGGGAAGGGTGAGAGGATGAAGGGGTGGGTGGGGTGAGAGGGATGATGGGGAGTGGGGGATGAGGAGAGGGAATCCACATCCTTCCCAGGAAGTGGAGAATGGTACAATCCGTCAGGCGCCGACAGAAGGTATCAGGACCCACCGACTGGGAAGTGTGTGTGTAGGGTGGTGTAGTGGGTGGTGTAGTGTGGGGTATGGTGGTGTAGTGCGGGTGTAGTGGGTGGTGTAGTATGGGGTATGGTGGTGTAGGGTGGTGTACGGTAAGGTATCAGGACCCACCGACTTAGAGTGTGTGTGTGGGGTGTGGTGTAGTGGTGTGGGGTGTGGTGAACAGTATGAGGGTGTAGTATGGGGTATGGTGGTGTAGTATGGGGTATGGTGGTGTAGGGTGGTGTACGGTAAGGTATCAGGACCCACCGACTGGGAAGTGTGTGTGTAGGGTGGTGTAGTGGGTGGTGTAGTGTGGGGTATGGTGGTGTAGTGAGGGTGTAGTGGGTGGTGTAGTATGGGGTATGGTGGTGTAGGGTGGTGTACGGTAAGGTATCAGGACCCACCGACTTGGAAGTGTGTGTGTAGGGTGGTGTAGTGGGTGGTGTAGTGTGGGGTATGGTGGTGTAGTGAGGGTGTAGTGGGTCTTGTAGTATGGGGTATGGTGGTGTAGGGTGGTGTACGGTAAGGTATCAGGACCCACCGACTGGGAAGTGTGTGTGTAGGGTGGTGTAGTGTGGGGTATGGTGGTGTAGTGGGGGTGTAGTGGGTAGTGTAGTATGGGGTATGGTGGTGTACGGTAAGGTATCAGGACCCACCGACTGGGAAGGGTGTGGAATCCCCCCATCCCCCATCCACACCCATCCTGGGAGGTGGAGAATGGCACCATCCGGTAGTTGGCAACGGAAGGTATCAGGACCCACCTACTGGGAAGGGTGTGGAATCCCCCCATCCTCCATCCACACCCATCCTGGGAGGTGGAGAATGGCACCATCCGGTAGTTGGCAACGGAAGGTATCAGGACCCACCTACTGGGAAGGGTGTGGAATCCCCCCATCCCCCATCCACACCCATCCTGGGAGGTGGAGAATGGCACCATCCGGTAGTTGGCAACGGAAGGTATCAGGACCCACCAACTGGGAAGGGTGTGGAATCCCCCCATCCCCCATCTATCTGTGTCTCTGTGTCTGACTGTTTCTGCCAGTCTGTCTCACAATATCGATCTGTCTGTCTTTCTGATTTTCTGCCTCTGTTTTTCTGTCTGTCTGTCTCTTTCGTCTATATGTTAGTCTATGTCGCCGTCTCTGTTTCTGTCTGTCCCTCTATTTCTCCGTCTGTCTGTCTGTCAGTTGTCTGCTTGTGTCTGCGACAAACAGACAGACAGGCAGACAGAAAGAAACGGACACAGAGACCAACAGACAGACAGAGATTCCTACAAGTTGTTATTATTTCTTCTTTTACCAAAGTGTTCCTGTTGCTTAACAACTCAATCAGATACGTTATGGTTACGTGGTGAGTCAAGGGACAGTTGTCTGTTTCAGTTTGGGTGACAGCGGTCGAGCCTGAGAAGAGCGCCGGACCTTCTTATTTACGGCGATTCCTTCTTTATCTTGAGTTATTAGCCAAGATTGTCTGTCTCTCCCTGTCTGCCTCTGACTGTCTGTCTGTCTCCGCTCGTCTGTTTGTCTGTCTGTATGTCTTTTCTGTCTGTGTCTTTCGGTGTGTTTGTCCGTTTGTCTGACGGTTTCTGTCTGTTTCTGTGTGTCTGTCTGTTTAATGTCTGTCTGTCTGTGTCCGTCCGTCTGTCTGTTTTTCTAACTGTCTCTGTTTGTCTGTCTGTCTACAAATCCTCCCTAAGGAATCCTATCCTATAAATCAACATACCCGACCACCGCCCCCCCACCCCCCGCCCCCCAACAAAAAATAAATAAATAATTAACAAAACAAAAATAAATAAATTAATTAATAAATAAAAAAATAAAAAATAAAATAAAATAATAAATAAATACAATGAGATAAAATACCAACCAACCTCCAAACACAGCAACACCCCCCCCCCAGACAAAGCCGCACAGAAATACTTACAATTCTCTATACCCAACCTCAGCGACAACCCTCTCAATAAAAACAACCTAACTCAACAACTCCTTTCAACAAAAAACAGACAGACAGATAGAGAGACAGAACAGACAGCCAGTGACCGACACAGTGGAAAGACAGAGAGGCTGAGACAGAGAGGCTGAGACAGAACGAGACAAACACAGACACAGACAGACAGTGACAGACATTGTAAAAATAGACTGGCAGACAGAGACAGACTGACGGACAGACAAACAGAGATACAAAGACAGACAGAGACTGAGAGACAGACGGACAGAGACAGTTAGACAAACTAACTCTACCAAAGCACCAATCACCTACTGCGGCACCAAGAGACGCCAACCCCAGTAAACAGAAACCCTCCTCCTGGTGTACATTAACACAGTATAACCTTTTTCTTCTATATTTTAAATTTATTTCTGTTCCTTTTTCGCACCCCCCCTCCCCCCCAGGCCCCGTTGTGGGTCGTTTGATCTGTGCCCGGGTGGGCTAATTCCCATTAAAAAAAAAAGCAACTGGCTGGGCCCAGCCTCGAACTGGTCCCGGCGGTGCTAGACGTAGTTCGTCAGGCCACCGCCAGGGGTCTACTGTCGGCTTTTGTGAAGGTGGTTTTGTTGTTTTTCTTTAATAATTCATATATTTTCGTAGTTTTTCTCAGGATTTGCATGAATTTATACTCCAATAGCAGAGTTACAATTGTATTGAAGCTGTGTGTGGCCCTTTTACAGCCAATCTTGGCTACTAACTCAAGATACACTTGTGTGTGCGTGTTTGACTGTCGTGTGTATGAGTGTCGTGAATCATGAAGACATTTTGCAAGAACCTTTACCAAAACACATACAAAAGAATACCAAACAGTTATAAACAACAGCGAAACGGTAACTCTGCTATTTGAGTTTAAAATCACGTTAAGAACTGCGAAAATAAATCAATTATTGAAGAAAAACTGCAAAAATACCACATGTAACATAAATACAACTTCTGGAATGTTGATTAATGTCCCCCTGGCGGTGGCCTGGCGAACTAGGGGGGGGGGTCACAGCTTCCATGGTAAACACTTTAAATATTATGAGTGTCTCTCACCCACAATGGAGAGGCCTACACTATTTTCTCTCACCACCGCTGTCTACACCTACACTATGGTTACTCACACGAGCCAGAAGCACCGGACATGGAGTAGAAAAATTGTCCTCGTTGCAGATGGTGACGTCATCGTGTGGGTAGCAACGGACCCTGGTGTTATGGTGAAGTAATGGTGAGGTGATGGTGATAGTAAAAGAGATGGTGAAGTTCTTGGGAAGGCCACAGTGAGGTAACGATGAGAATGGTGATATTATGGTGAAATGATGGTGAGGTGACTAGAGGAGCTATTCACTGGAGGACCGATGCTGGTGAAGGGTTACTGGTGCACCACTGAAGTATGAATGAAGAAGTAATGATAAAAAAGATAGCTAAAAGGAATGATGGTGAGATATAAGAGAAGAGGTGATGGTGAGTTTTAATGGTGATGGTGAGCGTAATGGTCCGGGTTTACAAGCTTTTACATATACGTGAACGCTTTAAGATTATAACACACACACAAACACACACACACACACACCATTTTTATCCTTCATATCCCGAGAAAATTTACTCAACTAAAATAAATAACTATGACCTGGAACCTGGACCACTATGTTATGCTGTAAAAATAAACTCCTAACTAGACCCCCACAAGGTACCATGTCTTATGGTCCTGTCCAGCAGTCACTTATCTTATTATCTTACCCAAATTTGAATATTTTACTCTTATTACTTTTGTTTTTCTTATCTTCTCTTATCTTCGGTGTTTATCTGTGTTTTCTTTGTTTAAAGGATTTTATGTTTATTATTTTATGCTTATCTACTGATGCCAAGTTACCACCAGTCTCTCAGTGAAGTAATGCCTTTTCCCGTTTACCCTTCCTCCCGCACACCAACACTCCCTCACATCAATTCTTCACCCACAACACTGCCCACACAATAACACTCCCCACACACCCCCTACACACTCACGACACTTGTCATCAAATATCGCCTCTTCTTCTCTCAATACACATTAGACCGACTTGTTGCCAGCCCCACATAATAATATACCATTGTCCTTCACTCCACCTATCACGTACGTCTGGGTGATAACAATATATGTGGATAAATACACGTAAATATTAGTGACAGCGACGAATATATTCTCATACATATTAGAACAATGTTTTTCAAACGTTTTTTACTGCCACCCACAGCCAGAACAACAATTTGAATTGCGACCCATTAAACCTAAGTGTAATGATATGAAATGAGCTCAGGTTAGATTACGGGGGAAAAAACTACCATTACGAGTTTGCGTATGATGACTTAAGACACTGAGAACGATGACTAAGGTGTTGGGTATGATGACTTAAGACACTGAGAACGATGACTGAGGTGTTGGGTATGATGACTTAAGACACTGAGAACGATGACTAAGGTGTTGGGTATGATGACTTAAGACACTGAGAACGATGACTAAGGTGTTGGGTATGATGACTTAAGACACTGAGAACGATGACTAAGGTGTTGGGTATGATGACTTAAGACACTGAGAACGATGACTAAGGTGTTGGGTATGATGACTTAAGACACTGAGAACGATGACGAGGTAGATGACTTAAGACACTGAGAACGATGACTAAGGTGTATGATGACTTAAGACACTGAGAACGATGACTAAGGTGTTGTGATGACTTAAGATATTGAGAACGATGACTCGAGGTTATGTGTATGATGACTTAAGACAGTGGAGAACGATGACTGGAGGTGTTGGGTATGATGATCTAAGACACTGAGAACGATGGACTATGTGTTGAGGCGATGACTTAAGACATTGAGAACGGCTGACTGAGGTGGTTGCATGATGATCTCAAGACAATTGAGAACGATGCCGACTAAGGTGTTGGAGTATGATGACTTAAGACAGTGAGGACGATGACTAAGGTGTTGAGTATGATGACTTAAGACACTGAGAACGATGACTGAGGTGTTGAGTATAATGACTTAAGACACTGAGAACGATGACTAAGGTGTTGAGTATGATGACTTAAGACACTGAGAACGATGACTAAGGTGTTGAGTATGATGACTTAAGACAGTGAGAACGATGACTAAGGTGTTGAGTATGATGACTTAAGACACTGAGAACGATGACTAAGGTGTTGAGTATGATGACTTGAGTGCCTTATCCCTAACGACTTAAAACCTTAAGTAGAATGATTTTCAAGTGTAATTATCCCTTAAGTGAGGATTATTTAAAAGTGTCGAGATCGTAAGTGCAATTACTTAACACTTGGACCACATGTAGTGTTAAGTGCAATTACTTAAGATCTGTGGATTTTGTGGATAATGTCCTAAAGTGCGATGACTTAAGACACTTGGAATGAAAAGATTAATTATTCCAAGTGCGATTACTACTAAACAACTCGACTTGGACTGATGAAGCCTTTAAGTGTGATTAAGTGGCTTTCTTAAGTGTGATTATTTAAAATCTCTTATATCAATGACAGGAGACGTAAATAAGCGTACTTAAATATCAATTAAGACAATTTCATAGTTACATCCAAATTAATCAAGTTAATTACTTATCGTTTTTGGCTTCAACTATTCAAAAACAACAACAACAATAAAACAACAATACCAACAATAAACAACAGAAGAAGAAGAAGAACAAGAACAAGAAGAACAAGAACAAGAACTCAATATATCAATCCACTATTATCCTGTTTACTCATCTCTCTCTTTATCTCCTTCCACATCATCTTTATCATCGTCTTAATCTCTTGGCAGTCTTCTTCATCTTTGCCTCGTTTCTTAACTTCCTCCTCAGAGATAAGACCCGTAATGACAAGAGTGTTTAAGGCAGTTATTAGCGCCTTCACCCTTAACTATTGTTCCCTGCAGGCTGTGTATAACCTCGGCCACACACACACACACACACACACGTCTTGAGAACAGTCGATTGATATCTGGGTAATTACTGCCGTTCTTCGTTAGCTCTCTCTCTCTCTCTTTTTTTTTCTCTCTCTCTCTCTCTCTCTCTCTCTCATTTGTTCACTGTCTTTGGGTTTCCTGTTTTTATTCTTGGGCTTTCTGTCTCCCCTTCCTGTCATCGTCTGTCTGTCTATACGTCTCTGTCTCTCTTATCTGGTTCTCTCTTTTCGTTTATTTTTTTACATCACCACTTGTTTGTGTTCGTCTGTGTCCGTGATTGTCTCTGTGCTTGCGTGAGTGCGTGTCTGTATATGTAATTGTTTTGTGTGCGTGCGTGCGTTATGTCTATACACGCACACATATATAAGTAAGATAAATCATTCCATTTTTTAATTTCTCGACGCATTAACATATAGATAAGCATCCATGTTGTACTGCGAGAGGTCGAAGAAAATAATTTTTTTTAACCAATAAAAACCTTCCTTCTAATCATCTCGTTCGTTGATTGGCTTTCCCTCCCTGATACGTTTTATCCAAATATGCTGAACCATATTATGATGAGTGGTGAAACTCTTGATGCATTGCTCCCTCACTCCTCACTCACAAACGGGGGGGGGGCGAGGGAGGGGGACAGACGTAGGGAGAGAGAGGGAGGAAGGGGAGAGAAAGAGGGGGAGAGGTAGGGAGATAGGGAGAGAGAGAGAAAAAAATAAACAAATATTGGCAGGGTGAACAACCTGTATCTATTGCCTCTCAAAAAACATAGCGGATATGTTTCAATATTCCCGAGAAGCAGTCAGGTCAGGGGTGGGGATGGGGCTTGATAATAAACAGAGAGAGAGAGAGAGAGAGAGAGAGAGAGAGCGAGCATAGCAAAACCAATAACCTTTTCCCAACACCTTTATAAACACACACACACACACACACACACACACACACACACACACACACGAGTTTCAAGACGCTGAGAGACAAGTAAGCATAACGAGATGAATATTAAAGATAAAGAAGGAATATGGATAAAGAAGAAAGAACGATAGGGCTGGATAAAGGCTAGGGAAGAGAGAGACAAAAGGGATAAAGATTAAGTAAATAAAAAAGGCGAAAAGGGATACCTCCATCCCCTCTCCTCTCAACATCATACTACAGTACTACACAGTTAGCAGTGGGAAGGGCGTAACCTAGTGAACGTACAAGGAGGAAGGATGTGGGTAAGGTGGGAGGGGGAGTGATGAAACTAGATAAGGGAGAGGAAGGGCAAGAAGGAGAGGAAGAGAAAGGTGAAGGATGTGGTTGACAAGGAGAGAGAAACAACGACAGAGAGACAGACAGACAATGAACAAGATAAAGAAAAGAGAAAGAGAAATAATAAGACAGAGAAAAAAGAAAGAGGGGGAGACGGGGAGGGGGGAAGAGGGGAGAGGGAAGGAAGGTTGGGGAGGGAGGGAATATTTAACATAAACACGTCCCGGACTAACCAGCAAAACTCATTAACAAATCAAAACTCAATTATCTTACACGCATATTGATTGGAATGAATTAGCGGCAGGATAATAAGGCGAGGTCCGTAAACAAGCCAACAGCTCCCCCGTCCGTCAGCTCAAGGTGTGAAGGATTGCCCACACCTCACCCTCCAGGTCACACACACCTTGACCTCGCCTCCGCCTCCACCCAGGAGATTAAAGAGTCCAGGAGATGGTGTAAAACAGAGATATTTGGCTGAAGATAAAAATATAAGAAAAAAAATAATAGTTTTTTTCCTTCGGGATTTTAATGCCAGTTGATAGCCATATGAAGAATAGGAGGAATATAGAGCAAAGCCACATAATTATTAGCTCCTACTTAACTACGTGGTGTTGTATGAGATACCCAGTAGCAGCTTAGATCAGACTCACATTGACCCGTAACGACAAAAAATTATTACCACTATTACAATATATGATGTTCCTTCACGTGATAATAATTTTGATAATACTCTCTTAAAAGTTATTATAATTAGGAGGGTTTTAAAATATAATCGTAGAAACTATGACTTCAATGGACTAAAACCTACTATGCCTTTCACGGTTGTATTTACATTATTAATCCCGGTCAGATTCTCATTACAATCACTGTATATCCAAGGAGTTATGACCTTAACACAATCACTAGAAGGGGATAGAGGGGACTGGAGATGGTGGTAGGGGTCTGGAGATGGTGGTAGGGGTCTAGACAGGGGGAATGGGTCTAGAGAAGGTGGTAGGGGTCTGGAGAAGGTGGTGGGGGTCTAGACAGGGGGTGAGGGTCTGGAGAGGGGGTAGGGGTCTGGAGATGGTGGTAGATGTCTAGAGAAGGTGGTAGGGGTCTGGAGAAGGTGGTGAGGGTCTGGAGAGGGGGTAGGGGTCTGGATGGGGTAAGGGTAGTGGTAGGGGCTGAAGGTGAGCAGTGAACCCCATCAACACCTGCGTGAACTTTTTGTATGGGTCACACAGATAACCTCCGGGAAACAGTGCAGGGGAGGCCAAGAGGTCATCGTCGGTAATAAGGGAAGGTGATATAGGCCTACGGAACAACCTGGTGAACGAAGGTGGATAATGAATTAAAATGAATAATGAAATGATAGAGATATTACCAGAAATAATTATTTTTGGAGAGAGAATTGATGATTTATGACTTAGGACAAATATTTGTTATCATTGGCTGAAGCTGGGAAGATTAATTCTCATTGGTTAATCTCCTTACTGTATATACTCTTAACTCGTGAATAAAAGAATAAAAAAAGATATTATAAAAAAATGAAAAAGTAATAAAACTTTTAACAGGAATTTATGCTAACGATGTGAAGATATTCAAGTATTTTTTTTTAATTCGTCTAATCATAAGAACATAAGAAAGTGGAATACTGCAGGAGGCACTTCCATGTGCCTATCCAACTTCGTCTCGAAGCTCCCTAGCGTCCCCGATCCTACTATAGCACTCGGTAGCCT
>NW_024720067.1:0-28186 GCF_018991925.1 Homarus americanus
CTCCCGCCCCCTCCCTCTCCTACTCCCTCCCAACCCCCCCTCCTCCCTACCCCCTCCGCCCCCCATCCCTCATATATCATCTACATACTGTATCTTTCTTACGCTTCATCAGAGGGAAAGGCTGGGTCGTGTTGCCTTTCCCAAATCCAAGACTCCTGCAAAATTACTTTCATCCCCGTGTTATGGTGATGCTTTCCCCTCACTACAACCACTCCCCCTCATGTCTTATTCCCTCAGGAAGCTCTTTTTGTCCTGGTGTTAAGGTTTACGACAGTTTCCTCCAGCTGCAAATTTCACCAACTCTAACCTGCCTTCCGGCTCTCAACACTCTGTTTTTACTACTGACTTTGTTTTGAGCACGTCCTTTACTCCCTTATTTACTTCCATTTCCATTCCAATTTTTTATTGACTATATCCAATTTTCTGTTTGTTTTCATTCGCATTTTTCTCCCATTTCCTGTTTTTTTTCCTTATTATCCCAATTTCAATTCTGTTTCCAACTGTCTCCATTTTCTTCCACCTAACCTAACCTACGTTCTTCTAACCAACCCCTATTTCTCCCCTAACATCACTCTCACACACCCCCATACCCACCACCCCCTACACCACTCCCCCACCACCACCCCTCACCACCACCCCCTACCACCACTCTACCACCACCCCCGCACCAACCACCCCACCAACCACCCCCACCACCACCCCACCACCACCTGCACCACCCACCACCCCACCACACCCCCACCACCACACCTCCTGGCCCCCACCACCTCTACCACCACCCCTCACCACCACCCCCACCACCACCTGCACCACCAATCTCCCACCACCACCTCCCCACCACCACCTCCCCACCACCACCTCCTGCCACTCACTCCTCAAGCCACTACCTCCCCAGGTATGATGACAGCTCGGTCCCTTCGGTCACTTTCCAACGAAATTTTACTCTGTCGAAATTTAATAAGATTTAAAAAACAAAACCAAAACACAGGTGCTCATATATACTCCTGGTGATGTGTTTGTTTTAATTAGTTTTGTTTTAATTGTGTTTTGTTTTAGGTATTTGCTCTTGTGTTTGTCAACTTTATTATCTGTTTTATCTCCCATATCTCTATTGTTTTGCTTCTTCTTTCTCATACCTTATTATCCCACCCCATCCCATCCCATTCCATCCCCAATTCACCCCATCTCATTTCATCCTTATCTCCATCCCATTATCATTATGTATTTTATCTCTCCCATTTTAACTTATTTTTCTCCTCATCATCTTTTCTTATGTCAAGCTTTTACTTATTCTTTTTTATTACTCTTTTACCATCCCATTCTCTTTATTCTTGTCTGTGCTTATTTTCCTTCCATTTTCTCTCCCACCGTCTGCTGTCTCTCTCACGCCACCCAACACCTTTCCATTTTTTTATTTTTTTATTTATTGATTTTGTCTTTTTTCAGCTCATCTGTCTGTGCCTGTCCATGTCAGTTGAGAGTGTGATTTAGGGGTGTGTGTGTGTGTGGATGCAAACAGACAATCCTCCAGGAGACTACACACACACACACACACACATACACACACACACACATACACACACACACATTGACTAAGTGGGCAGGATGGTATAGGCAAGCAATAACAGAATGCAGTTGTCAGATGTCGTGACCACCTGCTAATCCCGCCTCCCCATCCTCCTCCTCCTCTCCCTCAACCCCCCACTCCCACCGCACCCCACCTCCTCCTTCTCACCTTCCTCACCCTACCCCCACTCCCATCTCACCTTCCTCCCTCCTCACCTTCCTCTCACTCTCAACCCCTCACCTGTCTCACCTTCCTCATTTCATTCCCACCCCACCCCATTCATCTCCTCCCCCTCCTCACCTTCCTCCTCCTCACCTCCCTCATCGTCCTCACACCCATCATGAATATTTTATATTTCACACTGAGTCGATTTGCATCTTTGATGGTACATACTCTCTTGCTGCACAGTTATGTTGGGATTTACCTGCCGTAGTGTGTGCTGTAATTGCAGGAACCAATGGAAACATGTTGGCATATGGTAAACTCTCTCTCCCTTTCCTCCCTCATCTTTCCTTTTTCCTTCCTCTCATCCTCCCTCTCTCTTCCTCCCCTCTTTCACACCCTCCCTCCACATTATGCTCTCAATCTCCTCCCTCCCTCCCTCCCTCTTTCCCCCCTCCCTCCTCCCTCCCTCCAGCATCCATAATCTGGAGGGCCAGACACACCTGGTTCACCAAACAGCCCAAACTCCCACCTGCACCTCAAGGATCTCAGGACAGATATACCTGTGGCGCTTAGTGTTGAGGAGCCAGATATACCAGGCACTAGTGTTCAGGAGCTGTGATATACCTGTGGCGCTAGGTGTTGAGGAGCCAGATATACTCGTGGCACTAGTGTTCAGGAGCCAGATATACCTGTGGCGCTAGTGCTGGGAGGAGCCAGACATACCTGTGCACTAGTGTTCAGGAGCCAGATATACCTGTGGCACTAGTGTTGAGGAGCCAGGATATACCTGTAATTAGGTGTTCAGGAGCCAGATATACCTGGTAATTGTCTGACACCAGACATACCTGCACCATGCTGATGGTCAGACACCTGCAGTGTTGAGATATATCTGTACACCAGTGTCTGTGATCAGATTACACCTGTACACCAGTGTTGAGGAGTCAAGATACACTGTAAGCACTCAGTGTTCAGGAGCCGATATACCTGCAGTCCAAACCAACCAGACATACCTGTACCAGTGTCCAGAGTTCAGATTGATAACCTGCACTAAGTGTCTGTGAGTTTCAAGACATACCTGTTAACTAGCACCAGGAGCTCAGATATACCTGTGGCACCAGTGCTCAGGAGCCAGACATGTACCTGTGCACTAGTGTCTCAGGAGCCAGATACACCATGCACCTCAGTGTCTGTATCTGTGGCACCACAGTGTTCAGGAGCTCAGACATACCTGTGGCACCTGGTGTTCAGGAGCCAGATATACCTGTGGCACTAGTCTCAGGAACCAGACATACCTGTGGCACTAGTCTTCAGAGCCAGATATGCTACCTGTGGCACTAGTTCAGGAGCCAGATATACCTGTGGCACCAATGTCTGTGGTTTCAGACATACTCTGCACCAATGTTCAGGAGCCAGATATACCTGTGCACTAGTGTCTGTGAGCTCAGATATGGGCCTGTGGTACCAGTAACAGGAGCCAGATATACCCCTGTATAATTCAATGTTCAGGAGCCAGATATACCTGTGGCACTATGTTCAGGAGTTTCAGACATGCCTGTGGCACTCAGTCTCTGCTCAGACATACCTGCACTCAGTCTTCAGGAGTCAGATATACCTGTGGCACTTCTGTGTTCAGGAGCACATACTTGCACTAATAAATTCAGAGCCAGATATACCTGTGGCACTAATGTCTGTGAGCCAGATATACCTTGCACTTTATGTCTGTATCAGACATACCTGCACTAATGTCTCAGCAGCCAGATATACCTGTATAATTCAGTGTTCAGAGTCAGACATACCTGGTGGCACCAGTGTCTGTGAGCCTCGACATACCTGCACTAGTGTTCAGGAGTCACATATACCGTAAGCACTCTCGTGTTCAGGAGTTTCAGATATTCTGCATTCTGTGTTCAGACTGTCCAAATGTCCTGCACCAGTCTGCAAGCACCAGTTATATTTCATTACACCCAACTAACGTCCGTATCTGCAAGACCAGATTAACCTGAGCAAATTCTATAATCGCGCCGATGATGATATCGTTATTCTGCCATCTGATGCTGACTTGACGCTGACTTGACTTTTGACTTGACTTGACCTGATCTTTTGATCTGACTTGATCTGCTGACTTGATCTGACGATCTGACCTGCTGATCTGCTGACTTGACTTGACCTGCTGACTGGACGGATCTGCTGACGTTGATCTGATCTGCTGACTTGATTCCTGACCTGCTGACTTGATGCTGACGTGCTGACTTGACCGATTCGCTGACGGACGGACGTTGACGGACGGACTTGATGTGCTGACGGACGGACGGGTTGCTGACGGACGTTGACGGACGTGTTTGATTTGACGACGGGCGGCAAGTGATTTATGACGACTTCCTGATTTGCCAGATTTTGACTTTGACTTCCAAGCTTTTGACTTACCTGCTTTTGATTCGACTTGATCTGCTGCTGACTTTGACGCCAGATTTTGATCTTGATCTTGATCGTTTTTTGACTTGAGATCTTTGATCTGACCTTTGATCTTTTTTTGTGCTTGATCGACCTGGACGCGTTTTTGATCTTGACCCTTTTTACCCTGACCCCTGATTCGACTTGCTGACTTTGACTTGACTTGCTGCTTTTTGACTTGATTCAGCTGACTTGGATCGACGCGTTTTTTTTACGGATCTGCTGACTTGATCTGATTCGCTGATCTGACCTGACGCCAGACCAGTTTTGCTTGACTTGACGTGATTTATGACGGACGGATGCTGCTGACGCTGACGGACGGACGTTGATTTGACGGACGACGGTGCTATTAATTTTATAGATGATGGATAGAAGTAAATCTGTGGTCCTCTGTGTGATACGAGCTGTAGGGGATTTGTGTGTGTGTGTGAGAGAGAGAGAGAGAGAGAGAGAGAGAGAGAGAGAGATCCACTTAGTAAGCATTTGAGCCGAGTTTGACCTGTTCTAATTTGCCTAACTTTCTCTTAGTCCAGTCACCCTGGTCCTTCCCTTCCCTTCCCTTCCCTCCCTTCCTCTCCCCATTTCCCCCTCCCTCCCCCTTCCTCCCCTTCCTTCCCCCCCTTCCTCCCCTTCCTCCCCTTCTCCCTTCCTCTCCTTTCTCCCTTCTCCTTCCTCCCTTCCTCCCCCTTTTCCTCCCTTTTCCCCTTCCCTCCCCACCTTCCCTACTTCCCACCTTTCTCCTTCCCATTTCCCCCCCACCTCCTTCATCCCCCCCTCACACCCCTCACTTTCTCAAGCCCTTTCGCCACTCTTTTCCTCCCAACTCCCATCCAAACCTCCCCATCCCCTCTTCTCCCCACCTCCCTCTCCCCACCTGGCCCTTCGTGTCACATATAATAACGTGAACTACGTAACTACGCAGGCACTGAAGTGATGAAATTAACTTGTTTACTTGATAGACTACAGAGAGAGAGAGAGAGAAAAAAAGAGAGAGGTAATAATCTTCAACCTGTATACAAGAAATGGATCACGGTCCAGTTTTTTCAGGAGATTTTATTATTTTTATTTTTTTCAACCCACTTCACATCCAGCTGAGGGGTAGGGGAGGCGGGGAGGGGAGGGAAGGGGTCGGGAGGAAGGGGAGTCAGTGGAGGAGGAAGGGAAGGGGGTCGGGGAGGGAGGGAAGGGGTCGGGGAGGGAGGGAAGGGGATCGGGGAGGAAGGAAGGGGGTCGGGGAGGAAGGGTAGGGGAGGGGGGCTCGGGGAAGGGTAGTGAGGGAGGAGGGAATTTTTCTTCGGCCCGAGAGTTTTATAAAAGTTTTATTGATTAAAACAATTTACATTTCCAAAGAGGGAAGGGGGAAGGGGAGAGAGAAGTGATTCTTCCCTCCTCCACTTCCCCCCCCCTCCTTCCGTTTCCATCTGCCACCTCCTCCTCCTCCTCCCTCCTCCTCTTTCTTCCTCTATCCTGGTTTTGGTCTTCTCCTCTTCCCTGTCTTCTTTCTTTTAACTCTTCTTTATCTTTTAATTTGCTCTTGTTACTCGCTTCTGTGTCGCATCCCACTCATCAACACACTCCGTCATCCCACTCATCAACACACTCGTCATCCCACTCATCCCACTCCATCAACACACTCGTCATCCCACTCGTCATCCACCTGTCATCCCACTCCTCAACACACCTGTCATCCACCATCCCACTCATCAACACACACTGTCATCCCACCTCGTCATCCCACTCGTCATCCCACTCTGTCATCCCACTCATCCCTCAACACACTCGTCATCCCACTCGTCATCCCTCATCCCACTCATCAACACACCGTCATCCCACTCGTCATCCCACTCTCAACACACCTGTCATCCCACTCTGTCATCCCACCTATACCCTTTTTCGTCTCCCCAATCACACATCACAACACATTACACTTCCCCCTCCTCACCACGCCCTCCTCTCGTCACCATGCCCTCCTCTTGTCACCACACCTCCTCTCGTCACCACGCCCTCCCACGCCCTTACACGCCTTCTGGTAATTACAGGTAAAAAATTATTGAGTTACCTGTCTTGTATTGAAACAGAAGAGAGAGAGAGAGAGAGAGAGAGAGAGAGAGAGAGAGAGAGAGAGACTGTGTTTGAGTGACTGTGTGTGTGTGTGTGTGTGTGTGTGTGTGTGTGTGTGTGTGTGTGTGTGTGTATGTGTGTGAGGGGGACCTGTTAAAAGTGTCACACGTCACATGATGGTCGAGGCAGGAAATAGCTATTGGTCACTTCTCCTTTGATGTGATGTGGAAATCGATGTTGATGTATGTATGGGGAAGGGGGAGGAGGAGGGAGGAATGGGAGGGGGAGGGGGAGGGGAGATAGGTGTTAACCCCCCCACCTCACCTTTACCTTACCTTACCTTCCTTTGCCTACACCTCATTTTACCTTCCTTCTCACCCCTTACTCCCCCTTTACCTCCCCTCATCCCCCTCGCCCCCGCCACTCCCCCTCGCCTCCCCCCCTCACCTCCTCTCATCACCTCCCAACCCCCACCCTCGCCCTCCCCACTCCCCTCGCCTCCCCCTCGCCTCCCCACCCCCCGCCTCCCCCTGCCTCCCCACCCCTCGCCTCCCTCGCCTCCCCACCTCCTCGCCTCCCCTCGCCTCCCCACTCCCCCTCGCCTCCCCTGCCTCCCCACTCCCCCCGCCCCCTCGCCTCCCACTCCCCCTCGCCTCCCTGCCTCCCACTCCCCCTGCCTCCCACTCCCCTCGCCTCCCCCCTCTCCCTCCCCCACCTCACCTCCTCTTATCACCTCCTAACCCCCTCACTTCCCCCCACAGCTGTTAAAATTTTACCCCGGGGAGAGGGGGTGATGAATCATGGCAGGTGGCACCTTCACAGACTGACGGCTAAATGTCCACAATATATAGGTGGCAACTGCCGCCCTCGTGCCACACGTGTAGAGGGGAGTGCCAGCTACCCTACATCCTTGGCACCTCCCTCCTCTTCCAACCTAACCCAACCAAACCTAACCCAACCCAACCCTACCAGGTAACGTTAAGGTATTTAGTCACAAGGTTAATTAAACTGGGGTGTCTAATCTTCACGTGATCCAAAGTTAAGTGATGTCATAGTCAGTAATACCCAATCAGCACACGCTGACGTCATAGTTGGTAATACCCAATGAGCACACACTGACGTCATAGTTGGTAATACCCAATCAGCACACACTGACCTCATAGTTGGTAATACCCAATCAGCACACACTGACGTCATAGTTGGTAATACCCAATCAGCACACACTGACGTCATAGTTGAATACCCAATCAGCACACACTTAAAATATAATCCTGAAGTACCACCCCTTTGGACCCCTTACCCACTCTACCCCCTTACTCCTCTTACCCCTTACCCCCTTTACCTCCCTACTCCCCCCTTTCCTCCCTAGCCCTTTTGAATATATAAATTTTAACCCCGTTAGCTCGATGAGTCGCCCCGGTGACTGTGATTATTCAGGTTGTGGTAAAAGAGTTGGTTGTGTTCGTACTAGCGGGGTCGAGGTTCTCATTCATCATCTGTTGATTATCTTTAAATTTGACGGCCAATGTAAGCAAGTTATTCCTCTCTCTCTCTCTCTCTCTCTCTCTACCTGTTATTTGAGCTTTAAATAAATTCCTAAGTACGTCAGAGATATTATTATGTATATTTTGTTTTAATTAAAGTTCTAGGAATAGTTGATCTACAGTTAAACACGACAAACTATCCTAACAAGAAGCTTAAACGAGTAATTGAGGGCAGTGACCAATCAGAGACCAGTGAGGTTATCAGCGACCAATCAGCAGAGAGGGAGGGAGACAGACGGCTGCTTGGAACTGTCGTAAATCAGTGTTTCATCTACTGTGGGGTAGACACTGTCATTATTTCGTCTGTGTTTTTGTGGTGTTTATATCGAAATAACAGTATAAACAATGGTGTTATTGAAAGACGACCAAGAACAATATGTGACGATAATTAATAATAGCAAAATGACGAATTTGAAGAAAAAGGACGAAAATGTTGACGCGAGGATTTAAGCATCATAGAATACGTGGCAATCATACCTGTCCGCTATGACACAGGTGAGTGAGTTGGGTAACGTCTCATTAACCTGTTAAAATATGTCTATTACATCTCAAAGACTTATTTTAGTAATAATTTATGCCTCCTGGTGATTTAATGTAGACTTGGGACTAATAACCATCCCTCGAATTTAAAGTAATCATAATATTTTCCAGGTAAATATGGAGGAATTTGACGGTAATTTGGCAAACATGGTGACACTTAAGAGGAAATGGTCGGTTGTTTTACGATTCAATATTTTATCGACGCGAATTTTCAATAACACGGTTGTAAATCATGTTGTATATCGTAAATGGGTTATGATATGTTATTGTTATTAGTTGTAGGTGATGTAGTGATGTACTTAGGGTATACTGAACGATAAATCGTTGTATTAATTAGTGATGTTTAGTCTTAGTGAAGGAGTGATGAAGAAATTATTGTTGTCATACCTGATGTTGATGTATACGCGATTGATAAACATGACGTCATTAGTGTTAACAGTGGATTAAATTTAACCAGATTGATGAGGTAATACGCCATTGATGACGATTATACGCCATTCAACATACGCAGTTAATGACTACAGAAACCTCCATATTACGTATTTTCTCGATTAGATGGTGGTTTCACATCTAAAGGACCTCGATATAACGGACTTCTATCTCTAGTGTTCATTAAATGGGGTTGTCACATCTAACGACCCTTAATATAATGGACTTTTCTCCATGTATCCATTTATAGGTATGCATTGATGATTCCGTGCCCATTAAGTTATAAGAGGACGAATACAATCCCATTATCTGAACCCCTTATATGCGATTGGTGGATCAGAAACCCATTAAATTCCATTACCACTGTGACATAACACCTCAACCCTAATGGTTCATAGGTTAAGGGTTAAGGGTATATTAATGAGGTGTGTGTATGTATGTATGTATATGTATGTAGGTGATGGTGTCTAGATATGTACATACAGTCATCACCAGAGCACACAACCACCCCTCCTCACCCCGCCCTTCCACCACGCCCCCTACCGCCTCCCCCCCTCCCCACCCCTTCCCTTCCCACGCCCCCTACCACGCCCCTACCACGCCTCCTCTGGCTATACATCATGGCTATTTTGGTAGAAATATAGCCCAGGTCTGACGGTATTAAAAGCTGTGAGGCTATTGAGAACTCGCCATGGGGCCTGTAATTATAGTGGGCGGACACTTGGTCATTGGTGGGGCAGGGTGGCAGACTCGGGGTCATGGCGGTGGTTCTGGTTCCGGTGATTGTTTCTGGGTTCATCGTGTTCAAGGGTTCAGTTTACCTGTGCGGGGTTCAGTTTACCTGTGTCGGGGGAGGGAGGGGGGACTCATGCTTACCTATGGGACCAACGCGTGACGTCACAGTTACGAAAGAGACACACCGACACACAGACATACACACACAGACACACACACACACACAGACACACACACACACACACACACACACACACACAGACACACAAACATACACACACACAGACACACAAACATACACACACACAGACACACACAGACACACAGACATACACACACAGACACACACACACAGACACACAAACATACACACACACAGACACACACACACAGACACACACACTACACACACAGACACACACACACGAACACACACACACACACAGCACACACACAGACACACACACAGACACACAAACATACACACACACAGACACACACACACACAGACACACAAACATACACACACACACAGACACACAAACATACACACACACACAGACACACACACACACACAACACAGACATACACACACACAACACACACACAGACACACAGACATACACACACAGACACACACACACAGACACACAGACATACACACACAGACACACACACACAGACACACAAACATACACACACACACAAACATACACACACACACAGACACACAAACATACACACACACAGACACACACACACAGACACACAAACATACACACACACAGACACACACACACACACTCACGCAGCCCTTCCGGTAAGGACGTGTGCAGTCGGCGCTCCCTCAACGCGGCCGTGGTCTCTTGACCATGGAGACAGCTGCCAGCCGGTCTGTCAGGCTCTCCCCTTCCCATCTCCTCCTTCCCATCTGGATATATCAACAACCTCACACCAACAGTACAGTGCAAAGATTGACGATTAACCCACAAGTGATATAGAAAAGTGGCAATTTCAACTCGAAGGAAAAGCTCAAAAACACAGCAATACTGATTTGACTGGATCTGACCCTAACCTGACCTCCAGCTTCACCTGACGTAACCTGAAGGATGGAGCACACCTGCATTGCCCCATGCCACTGTCCTGGCACACCAGCCCATACGAGCACGAACTGATTGCTACAAGAACAGCCCAGTCCCAACCATTGTAAAAATTAGCAACACCCTAATTATTATGTCATATTTGTATCACTTATGTTACTTGTACATCATTTTGTAAATCAAAGACCCATTCCCCAATTATGTAATTGTATATTTTCAGCCTTCCGGCTGCCATGCTCTTCAATAAACCGTTAATTATTATTATTAATATTAATATTACACAGACACACAAACATACACACACACACAGACACACAAACATACACACACACAGACACACACACACACAGACACACAGACATACACAACCACACACACACAGACACACAAACATACACACACACAGACACACAAACATACACACACACAGACACACACACACAGACACACAAACATACACACACACAGACACACAAACATACACACACACAGACACACACACACACAGAACACACACACACACACAGACACACACACACACACAGATACACCCACAGAGACACACACACACACACAGACACACACACACACACACAGACACACACACACACACACACAGACACACACACAGACACACACACACACACACACACACACACACACACACACACACACACACACACACACACACAGACACACACACACACAGAGACACACACACACAGAGACACACCCACAGAGACACACACACACACACACAGAGCACACACACACACAGAGACACACCACAGACACACACACACACACACACACACACACACACTCAGTTAATCACCAATAACTATTTATATGCGGAGTCACGTGATACTCTAATATAATAACATATTAGGAGTCCTATTGGTGTTATAATGGAATACTATATTAGTGTTATATTAAGTGCCATATTAATGTGCCATATTAGGGTGCCACATTAGAGTGCCATATTAGTGTTATATTAAGTGCCATATTAATGTGCCATATTGGGTGCCATATTAGGGTGCCATATTAGGGTGCCATATTAGGTGCCATATTAGAGTGCCATATTAGTGTTATATTAAAGTGCCATATTAATGTGCCATGGGTGCCATATTGGGTGCCATATTAGAGTGCCATATTAGAGTGTTATATTAGAGTGCCATATTAGAGTGTTATATTAGAGTGCCATATTAGGGTGCCATATTAGAGTGTTATATTAAAGTGCCATATTAGGGTGCCATATTAAGTGCCATATTAGAGTGTTATATTAGAGTGCCATATTAAGGTGCCATATGAAGTGTTATATTAAGTGCCATATTAGGTGCCATAATAAGTGCCATATTAGAGTGTTATATTAGAGTACCATATTAAAGTGCCATATTAAGTGCCATATTAAGTCCATATTAAGGTGCCATATTAAGTGCCATATTAAGTGTTATATTAAGTGCCATATTAAGGTGCCATATTAGAGTGTATATTAAAGTGCCATATTAAGGTGCCATATTAGAGTGCCATATTAAGTATATATTAAAGTGCCATATTAGGGTGCCATATTAGAGTGCCATTTAGAAGTGTTATATTAGGTACTTATAAAGTGCCATATTAAGTGTTATATTAGAAGTGCCATATTAGGGTGCCATATTAAGTATATTAAAGTGCCATATTAAGTGCCATATTAGAGTGCCATATTAAGTGCCATATTAGGGTGCCATATTAAGTGCCATATTAAGTGCCATATTAGAAGTGCCATAATAGGTGCCATATTAGGTGCCATAATTAGGTGCCATATTAGAAGTGCCATATTAGAGTGCCATATTAGGGTGCCATATTAGAAGTGCCATATTAGGTGCCATATTAAGTGCCATATTAAGTGCCATATTAGGTGCCATATTAGAGTGTTATATTAAAGTGCCATATTAGAGTGTTATATTAACCTTGATTTAAGGCTAGTTAACTATATTACGTTAAGTTTCTGAGAGTAATTGTCACAACCTTTTAATTGATTCGTGATTTTAAACTTCTCTTGACGATTGTGTTTGTGATTTGTGATTTCCAGAACGTTTCGAGTGATTGATGGTTATTTAATGATTTATATCCATACTGTTAACACGGATTGAAAGTGATTAGTGATTGGAATGCTTATGTGATTAGTGATTGGAATGCTTATGTGATTAGTGATTGGAATGCCTCAAAGGTTATTGCCAGTGTTGATTGGTGGCACTGTTCTAAATGTGATTGATAACATCTTGCATTCCAAAGTCGATTTCTGGCACCCTGTATTCCGGAGTTCCATTGTTGGCATCATTCCCAATCTGTCATCGTCACCCAGGATTGTAGTGACTATTTCTGGCACCATTCCCGGTTGTCAGCTGTCTGGGGTCCTTTACTGGCCCGGTGGCTGACGTTCCCTATTCCTGGTACTGACATTCCATATTCCTGGTACTGACATTCCATATTCTGACTGTCATTCCACGCTGCCCCTATTCTGACATTCTACACACCTTTACCCCTATTCTGACATTCTACACGCTCCCCTATTCCTGACATTCTACACACACGCTACCCTATTCCTGACATTCTACACACGCCGCCCCTATTCCTGACATTCTACACACTACTATTCCTGACATTCTACACGCCACCCTATCCTGACATTCTACACACACGCTGCCCCTATTCTGACATTCTACACACGCTGCCCTATTCCTGACATTCTACACACACGCTGCCCTATTCCTGACATTCTACACACGCCGCCCCTATTCCTGACATTCTCACACACACGCTGCCCTATTCCTGACATTCTACACACGCTACCCCTATTCCTGACATTCTACACATAGCTACCCCTATTCCTGACATTCTACACACACGCCGCTATTCCTGACATTCTACACACGCTGCCCTATTCCTGACATTCTACACCACGCCCTATTCCTGACATTCTACACACACGCCGCCCCTATTCCTGACATTCACACACACACCGCCCTATTCTGACATTCTACACACGCCGCCCCTATTCCTGACATTCTACACACTCGCTGCCCCTATTCTGACATTCTACACCGCCGCCCTATTCCTGACATTCTACACACTATTCCTGACATTCTACACACTCACTACCCCTATTCCTGACATTCTACACACTCCCTACCCCTATTCTGACATTCTACACACACGCTGCCCTATTCTGACATTCTCACACACGCCACCCCTATTCCTGACATTCTACACACACGCTACCCCTATTCCTGACATTCACACACACACACGCTACCCATATTCTGACATTCTACACACACACGCCGCCCTATTCCTGACATTCTACACACTCCTGCCCTATTCCTGACATTCTACCACTCCTCACCCCCTATTCTGACATTCTACACACTCCTTCTACCCTATTCCTGACATTCTACACACACGCTGCCCCTATTCCTGACATTCTACACACACGCCGCCCCTATTCTGACATTCTACACACTCGCTACCCTATTCCTGACATTCTACACACACGCTGCCCCTATTCCTGACATTCTACACACGCTACCCTATTCCTGACATTCTACACACACGCTGCCCCTATTCCTGACATTCTACACACACGCTACCCCTATTCCTGACATTCTACACACGCGCCTCCTTCATCATCCCTTGCTAATGAAGTCAATTTCTGACACGCCCCAACCTCCACCTGTGACCGGATACCTTGATTTGTTTACCTGTGTCTTGAGGTCATATTGTTGTTGTTATTGCTAGTTAGTGTTGGTTATTGTTGTTGTTGTTATTATTGTTGCTAGTTGTTGTTGTTATTGTTGTTGTTGTTGTTAGTTACTGTTGGTTTGTTATTGGTGTTGTTATTGTTAGCTCTTGTTGTTGTTGTTCTGGAGGTGTAGTGGACTTCCTCAGGTAGTTCAAAGCTGATAACTTGTGGTGGGGTGAGGGATCTTAAGGTAATCCCCTTACCTTTCCTTCCCTTCCTTATGCCGTCTTCCCTTCCTTTTTCCTTACCCCTTCCTCACCCTCTCCTCTTCCTCACCCCTCTCCTCTTCCTTACCCCTCTCCCTTTCCTGCTCCTGATCTTCTCATTTCAGGCAGTAGATAATCCCCCCACCCTTCCCCTAACCCCCTCCTTCATAACCCCCAACCTTACTCTCTCTCTGTTTCTCGTGTGTTGTGTGTTATCAGGTAGGACTGGTGTAACAAGCGGCTAACACTAACAACCCCCTTGTGATCAACCAACACCCCCCCTTGTGATCAACTAACACCCCCTTGTGATCAACTAACACCCCCCTTGTGATCAACTAACCCCTTGTGATCAACTAACCCCCCTTGTGATCAACTAACACCCCCTTGTGATCAACTAACACCCCCTTGTGATCAACTTCTTACCCCCTTGTGATCAACTAACTCACGCCCGCAGCCACAAACAACAAACTCAGATAATCAGGACAACCATCAGAAAATCTAATTTGCTCAGTGAAGATTGCCAATTTCCACACACTAACTTGAAGCTGGTCGTATTTCTGGTCAGTTTCTGCCAGTAAAAGATAGACGTCCCGGGGTTATACTGGCGACGATTATACCCCTCCTTGGCCCCCATCTCCTCCCCGTCCCCAATACCCCCACCACAACCCTCCCCTTCCTCCAACATCCCCACCACCCCTCCTTCCCCCACCCCCCCACCACACTTCCCACCACACACTTCCCCAATCCCCCCACCACAACCCCATCCACACCTCAACACCCCCACTTCCCCCTCGAGTATATATATGGGGTTCAGAGGGTGGGGTTGGGGGTGATGGGAGGAACATGAGAGACGTTCCTAGGTTTTATAGGTGATGAGTTCCCTCCTCTCCCCACCCTTTTGTACCCCATCCTCCCCCCACCCTAGGGATATATTGGGGGTTAGGGACGGACCTGGGGGAACATTGGAGGGGGAGGATGGTGTATAGAACGGTGAGGTAACTTGTGGGAGAGTTGAGAGGACTACTAAGGTCGTGTGATAGACGGTGAAGAGTCATGTGGGTTTTGGCGGTTTTGTGTAGCTCTGTCTGTTTCTGTCTGTCTGTTCGTCTCTGTCTCTGTCTGCTTCTTTCTTTCTTTCTGTCTGTCTGTCTGTCTGTCTGTCTGGCTGGCTGGTGTTAAAATAAGGTTTTATTATGTTTGATTATAATTGTTGAAGGAAATTATGGATTTCAAGATCATCTGAAAATTAGGCACCTTGACGCTAACCTAACCTAACCCAACTCTAACCTTACCCGACCCGATTCAAACCCGATCTGACCTGATCAACTTTTCTTATCAGGGGTCCCTACTATTTTTTCCCTACTCCTGTGGGGGTTCATTTTACCTGTGGGGGTTCATTTTACCTGTGGAGATTAATTTTACCTGTGGGGGTTCATTTTACCTGTGGAGATTAATTTTACCTGTGGGGGTTCATTTTACCTGTGGAGGTTCATTTTACCTGTGGGGGGTTCATTTTACCTTAGTAACCCATTAAACTTCTAGTAGCCCCCTTAGTTAACCCCTTCACCCCTTTAACACACCCTGTGGCCTCAGGCTGAACCCCAATAGCAGTCTGCCTCGTAAAGGGGTAAAGAAACGAGTTATTATTTATTTATTTTACCTGTCCGTAAGCCTTCTGAGGGGGTATGTGCGCGCGCGTGTGTGTGTGTGTGTGTGTGTGTGTAGCGCGCATAACCCGGTACGTTCACACGCCCCCACCCCCGGAGCGTTAGGTTCTGAAACCCTTGACGAAGAATTAAGTTTAGGTGACTGGGGACTTAGTGGCGTGAGTCTGAACGGGAACTTTACTAAAATGCTTCGTCCAGGTTTCATAATGGGTGCGCGGTGAGTGAGTAACGCCACGGTGTCTGTACATACATCAAGTGATAAACATTTTCAAGGAGAAAAAATTAACCATTGTGTATTGCAGCCACATACTTGACCCTTTCCTTCCCCCCCCTTCTCTCCCTTTATTTTATCCCCTCCCTTCTTCTCTCACTTTCCCCTCTCTTTCTCTCTTTCTTTCCCTTTTCCTTCCCTCATTCTCTCTTCCTTCTCTCCACCTGCTCCTCCTCCTCTCCCTTCTCTCCCTTCCCTTCCTTTTCCCCTCCCTTTCTTCTCTCCACCTTCCCCTTTCCTTCCTTTCTCTCCTCTTCCTTTAGTTCGTTCCTTTATCCTCCTGTTTCCTCCTCCCTCTCCTTCTTCCTACTCCTCCTTCCCAGCAAAACACATTCCTCATCTCCTCTATCTTCCCTTCCTTCTCCCTCCCTCTCCCCCAGTTCATCAAGTGTTGTCAAACAGTACCACACAGATGACCACCCCCACCCAAGATCACTATCACCTCTTGGTTGTATATCAAGAAGCACGGAGGTCTCCTCTTGCTCCACTGCCTCTCACTCTTATTTACCCATAAATACAAATAAGAGATCCCTAATGTGGCGGGCTATGACGGTGAAGAGATCGGAAGGTGGATGAATGGATGGGAGCGAGAACGGGAGGTGACAAGAACGGGAGGTAGGGAGAACGAAGAGGGTGACAAGAACGGGAGGAGGGAAGGAGGACAGGTAGGAGAACGTGAAGGAGGAGGGAGGGCAGATGGAGTGAACAGCTTGTCACCCACCACCAGCAATATTATATATGACTACTAACACAGCAGGTGGCCCGGGGTCTACCTGTACTTACCTCAGGTCGATTGTACCTCTGTGTTCGAGAGGAAATGGATGGCTCCCAGACAGTTGCTCCGGTAAGTTGGATACGCCTATTGTACACACCTGAGAACAGTCTACCTGCACGTGACTCCAGCCGCCTCATCCACTAAACCACCTCCTCCACTCATCCACCTCCTCCACTACCCACTAAACCACCCTCCTCCACTCATCCACCTCCTCCACTACCCACTAAACCACCTCCCACTCACCCACTATACCACCTCCTCCACTCATCCACCTCCTCCACTACCCACTAAACCACCTCCTCCACTCATCCACCTCCTCCACTACCCACTAAACCACCTCCTCCACTACCCACTATACCACCTCCTCCACCTCATCCACCTCCTCCACTACCCACTAAACCACCTCCTCCACTACCCACTAAACCACCTCCACTCATCCACCTCCTCCACTCACCCACTAAACCACCTCCTCCACTCATCCACCTCCTCCAGTACCCACTAAACCACCTCCTCCACTCATCCACCTCCTCCAGTACCCACTAAACCACCTCCTCCACTCATCCACCTCCTCCTACCCACTAAACCACCTCCCTCCACTCATCCACCTCCTCCACTACCCACTATCCACCTCCTCCACTCATCCACCTCCTCCACTACCCACTAAACCACCTCCTCCACTCATCCACCTCCTCCAGTACCCACTAAACCACCTCCTCCACTCATCCACCTCCTCCAGTACCCACTAAACCACCTCCTCCTCCACTCATCCACCTCCTCCAGTACCCACCAAACCACCTCCTCCACTCATCCACCTCCTCCACTACCCACTAAAACACCTCCTCCACTCATCCACCTCCTCCACTACCCACTCAAACCACCTCCTCCACTCATCCACCTCCTCCAGTACTCCACTAAAACCACCTCCTCCACTCATCCACCTCCTCCAGTACCCACTCAAACCACCTCCTCCACTCATCCACCTCCTCCAGTACCCACTAAACCACCTCCTCCACTCATCCACCTCCTCCACTACCCACTATACCACCTCCCTCCACTACCCACTATACCACCTCCTCCACTCATCCACCTCCCTCCACTACCCACTCAAACCACCTCCTCCATCCACCTCCTCCAGTACCCACTAAACCACCTCCTCCTCCACTCACACCTCCTCCAGTACCCACTAAACCACCTCCTCCACTCATCCACCTCCTCCACTACCCACTATACCACCTCCTCCACTCATCCACTACCCACTCAAACCACCTCCTCCACTCATCCACCTCCTCCACTACCCACTAAACCACCTCCTCCACTCATCTGACGTTCAGCTCCCCCTGAAATCAAACGTCCTGGGGAGAGATGGCCCCCGGCCTCAAACTATGGCCGAATACACGCATAAATTAGATTATTTTCCGAATAAACACACATTGCATAAATTTTGTTCAGGTCTCTTTTTCTGTGTGTATTTTGTTTTGTTTATATTCTGGGGAATTGGAGTTGATGTGAGGTGGGGTGAGAGTGGTGGGGAGGGGTGGGGGAGTGAGGTGGGGTGGTGAGAGTGGGTGGGAGGAGGGTGGGGAGGGTGGTGAAGGGGTGGGGGTGGAGGGGGTGGGTGGGTGGAGAGTGGGTGGGAGGTTGTGGGGGGGAGGTGAAGGGTGGTGTGAGAGGTGGGAGGCTGGAAGGGGTGGGTGAGGGTGGGGTGGGTGTGAGAGTGGGTGGGGAGTGTGGGTGGGGTTGTGTGAAGTGGGTGGGGTGGATGCGTGAGTGGGGGGTGATGCGCGAGTGGGTGGGGTGGATGCGTGCGAGTGGGTGGGGTGGGTGTGAGGGGTGGGGAGAATCACACCCACTGGCATTACCTGCTCGGTCGCCTCCTACATCCGGGTCATTTTTAACGAGGGAATTACTCTATGAGGTGATCAGAGTGATGGAACATGACATGACCCTTCAAACATAAGGTCAAATGATTGCTTTCGAGGGAGGTTAGATTAGGTGAGGTGGTTAGAATTACTTTTGGTTAGGTTAGGTTAACGCAGAAACCGAGGGGAAGTGCGGGGGAGTAGAGAGTAGGTACACAAATGGAATTTGTGGTGATTGGACTACGTTACTGTAACATTAGCATAATGAGGGGAAATGAGGAGGCCGCGGTAAATGGTCCTCACCGTGCCTCCTGTCTCTCTTATACTGGCATCGCAACGTGGCATCAACCTCTCCCTCCTGGCACTCTCCTCCCTCCTCCCCTGGCACTCTCCTCCCTCCCCTCCTGGCACTCTCTCCCTCCCTCCCTCCCGGCACCCTCCTCCCTCCCTCCTGGCACTCTCCCTCCTTCTCCCCTCCCTCCTTCTCCCTCCCTCCCTTCTCCTTCCTTCCTTTCTCCCTCCCTCTCCCTCCCTCCCTCCCTCCCTGGCACTCTCCTTCCTCCTCCTTCCTGGTACCTCCTTCCTCTCTCACCTCCTGGCACTCTCCTTCCTCCTCCCTCCTGGCACTCTCCCTTCCCTCCCTCCTTCCTGGCACTCTCCTTCCTCTCTCCTTCCTGGCACCTCCTTCCCTCTCCCCTCCTTTCTGGTACTCTCCCTTCCCTCCCTCCTGGCACTCTTCCTCCCTCCTCCCCTGGCACTCTCCTTCCCTCCCTCCTTCCCGGCACTCTCCTTCCCCCTCTCCTTCCTGGCACCCTCCTTCCCTCCCTCCTTCCTGGTACTCTTCCCTCTCTCCCTCCTGGCACTCTTTCCCTCTCTCCTGGCACCCCCTCCTTCCCTCTCTCCTCCTGGCACCCTCCTTCCCTCTCTCCTTCCTGGCACTCTCCTTCCCTCCCTCCTTCCTGGTACTCTTCCCTCTCCTCCTGGCACTTTCTCTCTTCCTCCCTCCTTCCTGGCACTCTCCTTCCCTCCCTCCCTTCCTGGCACTCCTCACCCTCTCAAGGCTTGTTGCTGCTACTGCCTCACCACCCGACCCGACCTGACCTGACCTGACCTGACCAACCAGACCCGGCAATTCACCAGATCCTTCACTGACTCCGGAATATTTGATTCAAACCGACCTCGTCCCAGCCGAGCCGACCTGACCCCAGCCGAGCCGATCCGACCCCAGCCGAGCCGACCCGACCTCCCCAGCCGAGCTGACCCGACTCCCAGCCGAGCCGACCTCGACCCCAGCTGAGCCGACCCGACCCAGCCGAGCTGACCTGACCCCGAGCCGAGCTGACCCGATCCCAGCCGAGCCGACCTGACCCCAGCTGAGCCGACCTGACTCCCAGCTGACCTGACCCTGCCGAGCCGACCGACCTGTGCCGAGCGACCTGACCCAGCCGAGCCGACCCGACCCTCAGCCGAGCCACCTGACCCCAGCCGAGCCGACCGGACCCCAGCCGAGCCGACCTGACCCGCCGAGCCGACCCGACCTCAGCCGAGGACCCCCCAGCCGAGCCGACCTGACCCCAGCCGAGCCGACCTGACCCCAGCCGAGCTGACCGACCCCAGCCGAGCCGACCTGACCCCCAGCCGCTGACCTGACTCCCAGCTGAGCGACTCGGACCCAGCTGACGACCCTGACTCCCAGCTGAGCTGACTGACCCCAGCCGAGCTGACCTGACTCCCAGCTGAGCTGAGCTGACCTGACCCACCTGACCTCTCAGCCGAGCTGACCCGACCCGACCCGACTTCTGTGCTGAGCTGACCTGACCTGACCTCGACCCCAGCCGACCCTGAGCGACCTGACCCCAGCCGACCTGACCTGACCCCAGCCGACCTGAGCCGACCCGACCCCCAGCTGACCTGACGCCAGCCGACCTGACCTGACCCCAGCCGACCCGACCTGACCCGACCCCAGCCGACCCCAGCCGAGTCGACCTGACCCCCAGTCGAGCTGACGACCTGTGCCGAGCCGACCCGACCCCAGCCTAGCTGAGCCGACTCAACCCCAGCTGAGCTGACCTGACCTCACCCCTAGAGCTGAGCTGACCCGACTCCGGCCTCAGCTGAGCCGACCTGACCAGCCCAGCTAGGACCCGACCCCAGCCGAGCCGACCCCCATCTCCAGGGAGCCAACCACCGTGTCCGACCTTCCGTTGCTTTTTTCCGCTTTCCTCTCTTCCACCGCCTCTTCCACTCTCTTCCACCCCTCTTCCACCCCCTCTTCCACCGCCTCCATTCCCTGTCTTTAGTCTTCCCTTCTCCCGTCCTTCCTTCCTTTTATTCCTCCTTCCTTTCCTTTCGTTCCTTAATTTTTCATTCCTTCCTGTTCACTTCCTCCGTCACTGTACCCTTCCTTCATCCCTCCTCCCTCTTTCCTTCTTCATTCTTCTCCTCCCTCCCTCCCCATACCCTCCTTCTTCCCTCCCTCCTTCCTTCCTCGACCCAATCCAACACACCTGACCCTCCTCTCCTCCCTCCTCTCCGTCCCCTCCGTCCTCTCTCTCTCTCTCTCTCTCTCTCCTCTCACAGCGGGGCGGGTGTGGGCGTTTAGTGGGTACGCAGGATGATTACAGGTGATTAAATTAGCAATGCATCTGCCACCTACAACCTGGATGGGAGAAGATTATTAACTTTTCTCATTAACCTCACGGCTATATTACCCGTGTAGAGAGAGAGAGAAGAGAGAGAGAGAGAGAAAAAAAAAGAGACAGACAGACAGACAGACATAGGAAATGAATAAGGAAAAACAGTAAGAATAGAAGATGAGAGGGAGGGTATAATAAAATGAGGGAGGGAGAGATGAAATGAGGAGGGAGGAGGAAGGGTAGCATATATCAGGTCAAGTCGCCATTTTGAATACAGTGAAATCAATCCCCATCGTTCCTAACCCTTGAGAATCAACCCGTGCTTAGTGTGAGTATTTTTGAGTGAAATAACCAAAACCTAATCTAACCAAAACCAAACCAAACCAAACCTAATCTAACCAAACCTAACCTAACCAAACCAAACCTAGTCTAACCAAACTAAACTAATCTAACCAAACCAAACCAACCTAACCAAACAAACCAAACCCTAACCAAACTAAACCAAACCTAATCCTAACCAAACGTAACTTCAATCCTAACCCTTTCAATGTTTATATACATTAATATATAAATTAATGAGAAGTGGTACAGAGAGTGTGTGTCATCTTCACTACAGAATCTATTAAATGTATGAATGGATGTGAGGTAAGGTAAGGTATGAGGTGTGGTGAAGTGTGAGGTGAGGTGTGTGGTGAGGAGAGGTGGTGTGAGGTGAGGGTGAGGTGAGTTGTGTGAGGTGGTGAAGGGTGAGGTGAGTTGTGGTGAGGTGTGGTGAAGGGTAGGTGAGGTGTGGTGAAGGGTGAGGTGTGTGTGAGGTGTGGTGTGTGGTGAAGGTGAGGTGTGGTGAGGAGAGGTGTGGTGAGGTGTGAGGTGAAGTGTGAGGTGAGTTGTATGAGGTGTGGTGAAGTGTGAGGTGGTGTGTGGTGAGGGGTGAGGAAGTGTGTGGTGTGGTGTGAGGTGAAGTGTGTGGTGAGGTGTGAGGTGAGGTGTAAATGTATCTAATGTGAATCTTCTAAGGAAGTTTGAGAGACTCAGCTAGGTGGTGGCCTTGTGCAGGAGCCTTGGTTTTAGGAGCTGTGATGGCCTGTGGAATCTTCCTGCTTTCTTTTACGTACCGTCCGTACCACCCCACCTCCTCACGCCATCCGTCCGTACCACCCCATCCTCCTCACGTACCATCCGGTCTGTACCACTCCCATCCTCACGTACCTCATCCGTCCGTACCCACACCCCATCCTCCCTCACGTACCATCCGTCCGTACCACCCCATCCTCCTCACGTACCATCCGTCTGTACCACCCCATCCTCCCTCACGTACCATCCGTCTGTACCCACCCCACCTCCCTCACGTACCATCCGTCCGTACCCACCCCATCCTCCCTCACGTACCATCCGTCCGTACCACCCCATCCTCCCTCACGTACCATCCGTCCGTACCACCCCATCCTCCCTCACGTACCATCCGTCCGTACCACCCCATCCTCCCTCACGTACCATCCGTCTGTACCACCCCACTCCCCACGTACCATCCGTCCGTACCACCCCATCCTCCTCACGTACCATCCGTCCTACCACCCCATCCTCCCCTCACGTACCATCCGTCCGTACCACCCATCCTCCCACGTACCATCTGTCCGTACCACCCATCTCCCCACTACCCATCGTTCCAGGCCTCACTCCCATCCTCACGTACCATCCGTCTGTACCTTCATCATCCTCCCTCACGTACCATCCGTCCGTACCACCCCATCCTCCCTCACGTACCATCCGTCCGTACCACCCCATCCTCCCTCACGTACCCATCCGTCCGTACCACCCCATCCTCCCTCACGTACCATCCGTCCGTACCACCCCATCCTCCCCACGTCCATCCGTCCGTACCACCCCACCTCCCTACGTACCATCCGTCCGTACCACCCCATCCTCCTCACGTACCATCCGTCTGTGCCCACCCCATCTCCCTCACGTACCATCCGTCTGTACCACTCCATCCTCCCTCACGACCACCTCCGTACCACCACCTCCTCACGTACCATCCGTCCGTACCACCCCATCCTCCTCACGTACCATCCGTCCGTACCACCCCACCTCCTCACGTCTGTAACAAGTAACAAGAAAACGATACATTTCCGCTCATCTTTGAGTGTTCTTGCTATATCCCAACAAGGTCTTCTCAAAGTTCGTAGTCAATAATCAACATCCTTCTTGTCACCTTCTCGAGTTATGGCGGGTGGGCAGGAAGGGGTGGGCGGGCAGAGGGTGTGAGGGGAGACTTGACCACCTTCTATTTAATCTTGTATTGTACGAGATTTACAGCTCAAGTGACTGCCTTTACTGACCTTCCTAGTGATGTTTTGTAGTGAGATTTTTGTTAGTGTGGTCGATGGGGGGGTAGAGTGGGGTGAGTGGGGAAAGCACTTAAAGAGACACCCGGCAGGAACCCAGCAGGCGGAATCCATCAACGCTGTGATAGGCCACTTCTTCCTCCCTCCTCCCTCCCTCCCTCCCCCCTCCCTCCCTCCCTCCCTCTCTCATCTCTCTCCCTCCCTCCCCATCCTCTCCCCTGCCCTTCCGTCGTCTCCCTCCTCGACTTTCTGTTAATATATTTTACAATTGAGACTCTCCACCCCTTCCCATTCCCCCCCCCCTTCCCCTTCCCTCCTCACCTCCCGCCCCTTCCCTCCTCACCTCCGCCCTTCCTCACCTCCGCCCCTTCCTCACCTCCGGCCCCTTCTCACCTCCGCCCCTTCCCCACCTCCGCCCCTTCCCCACCTCCGCCCCTCTTCCTCACCTCCGCCCCTTCCCTCCCTCACCTCCGCTCCTTCCCCGTCACCCTCCCTTCCCCACCCCTTCCCCAGTCCTCACCGCTACCCCCTACCACTTTCCCATTCCCTCACTCCACCCCTTCTTCCTCCCTACCCTTCTACCCCCTCCCCACCCCTCTACCCCCTTCCCCTCTCTAAAACACCAAACTCTGCGACACCCACCCACGCCCCCCCACACTCCACCCACGCCCCCACACACCCACCCACGCCCCCACACCCACCCACGCCCCCCACACCCACCCACGCCCCCACACCCACCCACGCCCCCCACACCTCACCCACGCCCCCCCACACCCACCCACCCACCCACGCCCCCACACCCACCCACCCACCCACGCCCCCACACCCACCCACCCACCCACGCCCCCACACCCACCCACGCCCCCACACCCACCCACCCACGCCCCACACCCACCCACCCACATACACACACACCCCACCACACACACACCCACCCACCCACCCACACCCACCCACCCACACCCACATAACACACACACACACCCACCCACATACACACACCCCACCCCACACACACACACCCCACCCCACACACCCCACCCCCACCCCACCCCCCACACACACACCCACACCCACATACACACCCCCCACACACACACTGTTCATTAACCGTACAAGTGCCGTCAGCAAATCCTGTTATGGTAGCCTTGACAATAGCGAGGAAGACAGCGGGGCTTGTGTGCTTCCCTGATGACCGCCAATGACAAAAACTGCGTCCAGCTTAACTTTGGTGAGAGAGAGAGAGAGAGAGAGAGAGAGAGAGAGAGAGAGAGAGAGGTGTGTATGTTGCCTGGCACTGTGTGTGACCTGGCACTTGTGGGATGGTGGTAGAGACGGATATGGATGGTGGTAGACGACATAGATAGTGGTAGGTACAAACATGTGTACAGGTGCTGATAGTGGTGGTAGTTGTAATTGTAATGCGGTAGACGTAAATTTTATTACGAATGATAGTGGTAGGTTGTTATAATGTTTCATCACGAACTCATACTGAGTTACACGAGGTGAGCAATACGAGTATAAGTTACATGAGTATGAGTAATACGAGTATGAGTTACATGAGTATGAAGTTACACGAGTATGAGCTACATTATATGAAAGTTACAAGTATACAGTTACACTATCGCCGCATAGTTACATGTTAAGTGAGTTTATTATTTATCTCCGTCAGTGAGTTAGTTATCTCCGTCAAGAGTTAGTTATCTCCGTCAGTGAGTTAGTTATTCCCCGTCAGTGAGTTGTCTCCGTCAGTGAGTTAGTTATTCCGTCAGAAGTTAGTTATCTCCGTCGTGAGTTAGTTATCTCCGTCAGTGAGTTAGTTATCTCCGCCGTGAAAGTTAGTTATCTCCGTCAGTGAGTAAGTTAAATATTTATGGGTGTGTTTTTCCTGAAGGAATATGCGGTAAAATATGTCGCCGCTTTTGAGTCGTATTCTAAGGCGGAGGTCCCGATAAATCGATAACTTTTAAGCATAAAGTGAGATTATTCCCTTGACGGGAGGAGGGAAGTGAGGTAGGAGGGGGGAGGAGGAGGTGGAGCAAGGTGAGAGGAAGGAGGAGGAAAGGAGAGAGAGAGAGAGAGAGAGAGAGAGGAGGAGCAGGAGGAGTGAGAGAGAGAGAAGAAGAGAAGGGGAAATAGAGGGGAGGAGGAAGGAGAAAGAGGAGGAAAAGGAAAGAGGAGGAGGGAGATGACAGCGCAGTGGGACCTGCCTCGAACCCTCCAGAGCTCGGCCTTACCACCACATTTTCGTTCTCCAGGATGAACACCACACTTGTTGTCTTACTATATGTTTACTTCCAGGAGCACCACACTTGTTGAGATATAAATTAGAGGACCAAGGAAACTGTGGGTGGGGGTGTGTGTGGGGTGGGGAGGTGTGTGTGTATGTGGGGTGGGTGGGCGGGGTGGGTGTGCAGTGTGTTTGGGTGGGTGGGTAGGTGGGTGTTTGGGTGTTTTTATTATTATTTATTGGGCACTCCCTATCCTTGTGTAGGTAGCGCAGAAGCGTTTACAGCGCCCAATATGGAACCATGCCAAGTCCATGCTTACCTTATGTCCCATGAGTAACATGTGTGTGTGTGTGTGTGTGTGTGTGTGTGTGTGTGTAGGCCAACACGTGATGTTTTCAGTGAAGTGTTTATCGTCAATGTAATTTCACAGGGTCGTCCAAGTGAATTTTGTGTCGATTGTTGATGAAACGAAATTAGACAAAAAACTGCAAGAGGAAAAATTCACTAAGAGTTGTGCTGACTTTGGGATCTAAGTCGTCTGGTGGTGTGTACAAACGCCTTCACTTACACCTGGCACAGTGGCTGCCGGTATGGTGAGATGTAACCGCTGTGAATGCTTATTTAGTCTACATTAACTTCTGTGAGGTTCCTTAGCCATATTAGAGTTTTAATACGATGTCAACAAACACAGATATGCCACATCTCACAAAACATGCCAAACACTGTACCAGCTCTGTGTCCATAAAGCGATCACAAATGGAACATGAATCGGCTGTTAAGCGTCTCAGTGTTCAGAAATACAACTATGCAAACACTCAGGCCACACTGTACCTAAAACTCTCATGGCCTAACTTCCCATGGCCCACCTCTCTCATGACCCATCCCCCACATGGCCCACCTCTCATGGCCCAATCCCCCATGGCCCACCTCACATGACCCACTTCTCCCACAGCAAACCCACCCTCACACCTAACTTGTAAAACACACCCCATGCTTAATAATCATTCACTTACAATCATGGCCCGGCCTTGACACAGCCGAGGAGTATTATTCACTGGTTATGCATTATCCCTCCCCTCCAGGTAAAACCATCCATCGTCACATAAGACGAAAAACATTGAGGTTACTCCAAACGTAAAGCACAAACATGTCAAGGTTGTTAGTGAGGCAGGTATATATTTTGTCACCTTGATAATAAGCTCAACCAGGTGTGTGTGTGTGTGTGTGTGTGTGTGTGTGTGTGTGTGTGTGTGTGTGTGTGTGATTGGCTTATAGGGTATTTTATGCCAGGTTTAGGGTGTTTTAGGGCTGGCTTAGGTTTCAGGACCAGCTTACGGCTTTCACCGATAAGGTGTTTTTGCCGATTACGGGTTTCAGGCTGTTTAATGTGTTTCAGAGGCCGGTCTAGGGTGTTTCAACCGATTAGGTTTTTTAGGAAATATGATATACTTTTAATTACCCTCTGACTAATTTTTAGAGTGATACAAGATGCTGGAGGAAACTCGAGTTAGATGTGACCCTGCTTGTTATGAACGTGACCCTGACTGTTAGCATGTGTCCTCTGACTGTTAGCATGTGACCTGACTGTTAGCATGTGACCTGACCGTTAGCATGACCCTGACCGTTAGCATGTGGACTGCTAGCATGTGACCCTGACTGTTAGAATGTGACTCCTTGAATGTTTTGATATTACTCTGGCTGCTATGATTTGCCTCAGCTGCTGGGATGTGACTGCTAGAATGTGACCTCTGCCTGCTAATGTCACCGTATTTGTGTCTGTATTAATATTACAGCAATACGTAACCGGAACGAAGTACACTGA
>NW_024720068.1:0-13034 GCF_018991925.1 Homarus americanus
TTTATAATCGACCAGAGGACTTAGCTATACTCGATCAGGGGATATGTTATACTCGATCAGGGGACTTTGTTATACTCAACCAGAGTACTTTGTTATACTTGGTCAGGGGACTTTGTTATACTCAATCAGGGGATTTTGTTATACTCGATTATGTGCCTTTGTTATACTCGATGAGGGGGCTTTGTTATACTCGTCCAGGGGACTTTGTTATACTCGATCAGGGGACTTTCTTATACTCGAGCAGGGGGCTTTGTTTTACTTGATCAGGGGACTTTGTTATACTCAATCAGGGGACTTTGTTATACTCGATTAGGGGCCTTTGTTATACTCGAAGAGGGGGCTTTGTTATACTCGACCAGGGGACTTTGTTATACTCGATCAGGGGACTTTCTTATACTCGAGCAGGGGGCTTTGTTTTACTTGATTAGGGGACTTTGTTATACTCGATAAGGAGGCTTTGTTATACTCAATCAGGGGACTTTGTTATACTCGATTAGGGGCCTTTGTTATACTCGATGAGGGGGCTTTGTTATACTCGACCAGGGGACTTTGTTATACTCGATCAGGGGACTTTCTTATACTTGAGCAGGGGGCTGTGTTATACTTGATCAGGGGACTTTGTTATACTCGATGAGGAGGCTTTGTTATACTCGATCAGGGGACTTTGTTATACTCGATCATGGGACTTTGTTATACTCTTCCAGGGTGCTTTGTTATACTAGGATCAGGGGACTTTGTTTTCTCGACCAGGGGACTTTGTTATACTCGCCCAGAGGCCTTTGTTATACTCGACCAGGGGACTTTTTTATACTTGACCAATGGACTTTGATATACTCGACGAGGGGCCTTTGTTATACTCGATTGGGGCCTTTGTTATACTCGATCAGAGGACTTTCTTATACTCGAGCAGGGGGCTTTGTTATACTTGATCAGGGGACTTTGTTATACTCCATCAAGAGGCTTTGTTATAGTCGATCAGGGGACTTTGCTATACTCGACCAGGGGACATTGTTATACACGATCAGGGGACTTTGTTATACTCGACCAGGGGATTTTTTTATACTTGACCAATGGACTTTGTTATACTCGATGAGGGGCCTTTGTTGTCCTCGATCAGGGGCCTTTGTTATACCCGATCAGGGGACTTTGTTATACTCAATCAGGGAATTTGCTATACTCAATCAGGGGACTTTGTTATACTCAATCAGGGGACTTTGTTATACTCGACCAGGGGACTTTTTTATACTTGACCAATGGACTTTGTTATACTCGATGAGGGGCCTTTGTTATACCCGATCAGGGGACTTTGTTATACTCAATCAGGGAATTTGCTATACTCGATCAGGGGACTTTGTTATACTCAATCAGGGGACTTTGTTATACTCGATCAGGGGAATTTTTTATAATCGACCAGAGGACTTAGCTATACTCGATCAGGGGATATGTTATACTCGATCAGGGGACTTTGTTATACTCAACCAGAGGACTTTGTTATACTTGGTCAGGGGACTTTGTTATACTCAATCAGGAGATTTTGTTATACTCGATTATGTGCCTTTGTTATACTCGATGAGGGGGCTTTGCTATACTCGACCAGGGGACTTTGTTATACTCGATCAGGGAACATTGTTATACTCGACCAGGGAACTTTTTATAATTAATCAGGGGACTTTGTTATACTCGATCAGGGGAATTTGTTATACTCGACCAGGGGACTTTTTTATACTTGACCAATGAACTTTGTTATACTTGATGAGGGACCTTTGTTATACTCGATCTAGGGACTTTGTTATACTCGAGAAGGGGACTTTGTTATACTCGATCAGGGGACTTTTTTATACTCGACCAGAGGACTTTGTTTTACTCGATCAGGGGATGTGATATACTCGATCAGGGGACATTGTTATACTCACCTAGAGGACTTTGTTATACTTGATCAGGGGACTTTGTTATACTCAATCAGGGGACTTTGTTATACTCGACCAGGGGACTTTGTTATACTCGATCAGGGGACTTTCTTATACTCGAGCAGGGGGCTTTCTTATACTCGATCAGGGGACTTTGTTATACTCGATCAGGAGGCTTTGTTTTACTCGATCAGGGGACTTTGTTATACTCGATCAGGAGGCTTTGTTTTACTCGATCAGGGGGCTTTGTTATACTTGACCAGGGGACTCTTTTATACTTGACCAATGGACTTTTTTATACTCGTTGAGGGGCCTTTGTTATACTCGATCAGGGACCTTTATTATACTCGATCAGGGGACTTTGTTATACTCGATTAGGGGACTTTGTTATACTCGTCCAGGGGGCTTTGTTATACTAGGATCAGGGGACTTTGTTATTCTCGACCAGGGAACTTTGTTATACTCGCCCAGAGGCCTTTGTTATACTCGGTCAGAGGACTTTGTTATCATCGATCAGGGGACTGTGCTATGAGTTACTACGACGAGATATGTTAGAACAGGGACTTTGTTATACTGACCAGGGACTTTGTTATACTCTGTTCAGGCGACTTTGTTACTTCAGTCCAGGGGCTTTATACTAGGATTAGGGACTTGTAATTTTGACCAGGGATTCTTTGATGTACTCGACCAGAGGCCTTTGTTATACTCTCGGTCAGAGGACTTTGTTAAAATCGATCAGGGACTTTCTTATGCTCGATCTGGGGACTTGTTATGCTAAATAGGAGACTTTGGTTATACCTGAACAGGGGACTTTAATATACTCGTCCAGGAGGCATTGTTATACTTCAGGATCAGGGGACTTTTGTTATACTCGATCAGGGGAATATGTTATGCCTCGATCTGGGGACTTTGTTATACGGGACCAGAGACTTTTGTTATACTCAACCAGGGCTTTTGTTATACTAGCATCAGACTTTGTTATTCTCGACCAGGGACTTTGTTATACTCGATCAGGACTTTTTACTCGAACAGAGGACTCCTTGTTATACCTGCTGATTAGGGACTTTGGTTATACCTCGACAGGACTTTTTTATACTCTGACCAATGGACTTTTGTTATATTCGATGAGGCCCTTGTTATACTCGATTAGGACTTTGTTATACGCGAGCAGGACTTTGGTTATACTCGATCAGGGAATTTTTTATACTTGAACAGAGGACTTGTTATACCTGATTAGGGACTTTTGTTATACTCGACTAGGACTTTTTGTACTTGACCAATTGACGTTATTATACTCAATGAGGCCTTAGTTATACTCTCGTTCAGGGACTTTTGTTATGCCACGACCAGGGACTTTGGTTATACGCGATCAGGATCTTTTTATTCTCGACCAGTGGATCTTTGTTATACTCGATCAGGGATATGTTATACCTGATCAGGGACTTTTGTATACTCCAACCAGAGACTTTTGTTATACTCGACTAGGGCCTTGTTATACTCGATGAGGGGGCTTTGTTATACTGACCAGGACTTTGCTATACTCTCGACCAGGATTTTTATATAACTCGCACCAGGACAAGTGATACCCGATCAGGATATGTTATACTCGATCAGGGACTTTGTTATACTCAATCAGGACTTTGTTATACTCGATTAGGGCCTTTGTTATACTGATCAGGCCTCAATTTTACCCGACCAGGAAATTTTTATACTTGATCAGGGACTTGGTCATACTCGATAAGGAACTTTGTTAGACCCGAACAGGGACTTTGTTTTACTCGACCAGGGACTTTGTTATACCCTCGATTTGGCGGCTTTGTTAATACTCGATCAGGGGCTTTTATACCTCGATAATGAACTTTGTTAGACCTCGAACAGGACTTTGTTATTCTCGATCAGGAAATTATACTCGATTAGAGGCCTTTTTCGACTCCATTAATGACTTTATTATACCGAGCAGGAGCTGGTTATACTGATCAGGAATTTGTTAATACGATGAGGAGGCTTTGTTATACCTCGATCAGGACTTTCTATACTCGACCAGGGACTTTGTTATAATCCAAAGAGGGGCTTTGTTATACCCGATTGTGAACTTTGTTATAACTCCATCAGGAGGCTTTGCTTTTTTTTCGAACAGGAATTCGCTATACCCGACCAGGACTTTATTATACTCGATCAGGAACTTTGTTATACTCGAACAGGAACTTTTTTATACTCTGACCAATGGACTTTGTTATACTCGATCAGGATATGTTACACCCTGATCAGGGACTTTGTTGTACTCAACCAGAGGATCCTTGTTATACTCGACCAGAGGACTTTGTTATACTCGATCAGGGGATATGTTATACTCGATCAGGGGACTTTGTTTTACTCGATCAGGGGACTTTGTTATACCTGATCAGAGGACTTTTTTATATTCGACCAGGGGCCTTTGTTATACTCGATCAAGGGATATGTTATACTCGATCAGGGGACTTTGTTATACTCGGTTCAGGGGACTTTGTTTTTCTCGACCAGGGGACTTTGTTATACTCGACCAGAGGCCTTTGTTATACTCGGTCAGAGGACTTTATTATAATCGATCAGGGGACTTTGTTATACTCGATCAGGGGACTTTGTTATACTCGTCCAGGGGGCTTTGTTATACTAGGATCGGGGACTTTGTTATACTCGATCAGGGGACTTTGTTATACTCGGTTCAGGGGACTTTGTTTTTCTCGACCAGGGGACTTTGTTATACTCGACCAGAGGCCTTTGTTATACTCGGTCAGAGGACTTTATTATAATCGATCAGGGGACTTTGTTATACTCGATCAGGGGACTTTGTTATACTCGTCCAGGGGGCTTTGTTATACTAGGATCAGGGGACTTTGTTATACTCGATCAGGGGACTTTGTCTTACTCGATCAGGGCCCTTTGTTATACTCAACCAGGGGACTTTGTTATAATCGAGCAGGGGACTTTATTATGCTCGATCTGGGGACTTTGTTATACTGGGTCAGGAGACGTTGTTATACTCGATCAGGGGATATGTTATGCTCGATCAGGGGACTTTGTTATACAGGTCCAGAGGACTTTGTTATACTCGTCCAGGGGGCTTTGTTATACTAGGATCGGAGGACTTTGTTATTCTCGACCAGGGGTCTTTGTTATACTCGACCAGAGGCCTTTGTTATACTCAGTCTGGGGACTTTGTTAAAATCGATCAGGGGAGTTTATTATACTCGATCAGGGGACTTTGTTATACTCGTCTAGGGGGCTTTTTTATACTCGATCAGGGGACTTTGATATACTCGATCAGGGGACTTTCTTTTACTCGATCAGGGCCCTTTGCTATACTCGACCAGGGGACTTTGTTATAATCGATCAGGGGACTTTGTTATGCTCGATATGGGGACTTTGTTATACTGGGCCAGGGGACTTTTTTGTACTCGATCAGGGGACTTTCTTAAAATAGATCAGGGGACTTTATTATACTCGATAAGGGGACTTTGTTATACTCGATAAGGGGAATTTGTTATACTAGATAAGGGAACTTTGTTAGACTCGAACAGGGGACTTTGTTATACTCGACCAGGGGACTTTGTTATACTCGATTAGGGGGCTTTGTTATACTCGGTCAGGGGACTGTCTTATACCGAATGAGGGGCCTTTGTTATACTCGATCAGGGGAATTTGTTGTACTCGATTAGAGGCCCTTTTCGGACTCCATTAGGGGACTTTGTTATACTCGAGAAGGGGGCTCAGTTATACTCGATCAGGGGACTTTGTTATACGCGATCAGGAGGCTTTGTCTTACTCGATCAGGGCCCTTTGTTATACTCAACCAGGGGACTTTGTTATAATCGAGCAGGGGACTTTATTATGCTCGATCTGGGGACTTTGTTATACTGGGTCAGGAGACGTTGTTATACTCGATCAGGGGATATGTTATACTCGATCAGGGGACTTTGTTATACAGGTCCAGAGGACTTTGTTATACTCTTTCAGGGGGCTTTGTTATACTAGGATCGGAGGACTTTGTTATTCTCGACCAGGGGACTTTGTTATACTCGACCAGAGGCCTTTGTTATACTCAGTCTGGGGACTTTGTTATAATCGATCAGGGGACTTTGTTATGCTCGATCTGGGGACTTTGTTATACTGGGCCTGGAGGCTTTTTTATACTCGATCAGGGGATATGTTATACTCGATCAGGGGACTTTGTTAAAATCGATCAGGGGACTTTATTATACTCGATCAGGGGACTTTGTTATACTCGTCTAGGGGGCTTTTTTATACTCGATCAGGGGACTATCTTTTACTCGATCAGGGCCCTTTGCTATACTCGACCAGGGGACTTTGTTATAATCGATCAGGGGACTTTGTTATGCTCGATATGGGGACTTTGTTATACTGGGCCAGGGGACTTTTTTGTACTCGATCAGGGGACTTTCTTAAAATAGATCAGGGGACTTTATTATACTCGATAAGGGGACTTTGTTATACTCGATAAGTGGAATTTGTTATACTCGATAAGGGAACTTTGTTAGACTCGAACAGGGGACTTTGTTATACTCGACCAGGGGACTTTGTTATACTCGATTAGGGGGCTTTGTTATACTCGGTCAGGGGACTGTCTTATACCGAATGAGGGGCCTTTGTTATACTCGATCAGGGGAATTTGTTATACTCGATTAGAGGCCTTTTTCGGACTCCATTAGGGGACTTTGTTATACTCGAGAAGGGGGCTCAGTTATACTCGATCAGGGGACTTTGTTATACGCGATCAGGAGGCTTTGTTATACTCGATCAGGGGACTTTGCTGTACTCGACCAGGGGACTTAGTTATAATCGAGCAGGGGGCTTTGTTATACTCGATTAGGGGACTTTGTTATACTCGATCAGGAGGCTTTGTTTTTTTCGATCAGGGGACTTTGCTATACTCGACCAGGGGACTTTATTATACTCGATCAGGGGACTTTGTTATGCTCGAACAGGGAACTTTTTTATAATTGACCAATGGACTTTGTTATACTCGATCAGGGGATATGTTATACTCGATTAGGGGACTTTGTTGTACTCAACCAAAGGACTTTGTTATACTCGATCAGGGGACTTTGTTATACTCAATCAGGGGACTTTGTTATACTCGATTAGGGGCCTTTGTTATACTCGATGAGGGGGCTTTGTTATACTCGACCAGGGGACTTTGCTATACTCGACCAGGGGACTTTGCTATACTCGATCAGGGGGCTTTTTTATACTCGACCAGGGGACTTTTTTTTACTTGATCAGGGGACTTTGTCATACTCGATCAGTGGACTTTCCTATATTTGACCAATGGACTTTGCTATAGTCGATGAGGGGCCTTTTTTATAAACGATCACTGGACTATGTTATACACGACTAGGGGACTTTGTTATACTCGTTCAGGGGTCTTTGTTATACTCGACCAGAGGACTTTGTTATACTCGATCAGGGGATATGTTACACAAGATGTGGGGACTTTGTTATATTCGATCAGAGGAGTTTGTTATACTCAACGAAGGGGCCTTTGCAATACTCGATTAGAAAACTTTGTTATACTCGACCAGGAGACTTTGTTGTATTCGATCAGAAGACTTTGTTATACTCCACCTGGTACTTTGTTATGTTCGATCAGGGTATATGCTATACTCGACCAGGGGGCTTTGTTATACACGATCAGAAGACTTTGTTATGCTCGACCAGGGGATTTCTTTATACTTGACCAATAGACTTTGTTATACTCGATGAGGGGCCTTTGTGATACTCGATCAGGGGACTTTGTTATACTCGAACAGAGGATTTTGTTATACTCAATGAGGGGCCTTTGTTATACTTGCTCAGGGGACTTTGTTATACACGACCACGGGACTTTGTTATACGCGATCAGGGATCTTTTTTATTCTCGACCAGTGGACTTTGTTATTCTCGATCAGGGGATATGTTATTTACGATCAGGGGACTTTGTTGTACTCAACCTGAGGACTTTGTTATACTCGACCAGGGGACTTTGCTATACTCGACCAGGGGACTTTCTTATACTCGATCAGGGGGCTTTGTTATACTCGACCAGGGGACTTATTTATACTTGATCAGGGAACTTTGTCATACTCGATCAGTGGACTTTCCTATATTTGACCAATGGACTTTGCTATACTCGATGAGGGTTCTTTGTTATAAACGATCACTGGACTTTGTTATACACGACCAGGGGACTTTGTTATACTCGTTCAGGGGTCTTTGTTATACTCGATCAGGGGACTTTGTTTTACTCGATCAGGGGACTTTGTTATACTTGATCAGAGGACTTTGTTATACTCGACCAGGGGCCTTTGTTATACTCGATTAGAAAACTTTGTTATACTCGACCAAGTGACTTTGTTATACTCGACCAGGGGACTTTGTTATACTCCACCAGGGACTATGTTATACTCGATCAGGGGATATGTTATACTCGATTAGGGGACTTTGTTATACTCGGTTCAGGGGACTTTGTTATACTTGATGAGAGGACTTTGTTATACTCGACCAGGGGCCTTTGTTATAATCGATCAGGGGACTTTGTTATACTCGATCAGGGGACTTTGTTATACTCGTCTAGGGGGCTTTTTTATACACGATCAGGGGACTTTGATATACTCGATCAGGGGACTTTGTCTTATTCGATCAGGGCCTTTTGCTATACTCAACCAGGAGACTTTCTTATGATCGATTAGGGGACTTTGTTATGCTCGATCTTGGGACTTTGTTATACTTGGCCAGGGAACGTTTTTATACTCGATCAGGGGACTTTGTTACACTGGACCAGGGGACATTTTTATTCTCGATCAGGGGACTTTGTTTTACTCGATCAGGGGACTTATGCTACACTCGATCACGGGACTTTGTTATGCTCGGTTCAGGGGACTTTGTTATACTCGTCCAGGGGGCTTTGTTATACTAGGATCAGGGGACACTGTTATGCTCGATGAGGGAACTTTGTAATACTCGATAAGGGGAATTTGTTATACTCGATAAGGGGACTTTGATAGACTCGAAAAGGGGACTTTGATAGACTCGAACAGGGGACTTTGTTATACTCGACCAGGGGACTTTGTTATACTCGATTAGGCGGCTTTGTTATACTCGATCCGGGGCCTTTGTTGTACTAGATGAGGGGACTTTGTTATACTCGCTCAGGTGATAAGTTGTACTCGATCAGGGGACTTTGTTATACTCGATCAGAGGACTTTGTTATACCCGACGAGGGGCCTTTTTTATACTCGATTAGAAAACTTTGTTATACTCGACCAGGAGACTTTGTGATACTCGATTAGGGGACTTTGTTATACTCCACCAGGGACTTTGTTATATTCGATCAGGGGATATGTAATACTCGATCAGGGGACTTTGTTTTACTCGATCAAGGGTCTTTGTTATACTCGTCCAGGGGGCTTTGTTATACTCGATCAAGGGACTTTGTTATACTCGGTCAGGGGACTTTGTCTTACTCGATCAGGGCCTTTGTTATACTCGATCAGTGGACTTTCCTATATTTGACCAATGGACTTTGCTATACTCGATCAGGGGACTTTGTCTTACTCGATCAGGGCCCTTTGCTATACTCGATGAGAGGCCTTTGTTATACTCGATCAGGGGACTTTGTTATACTCGATCAGGGGATATGTTATACTCGATCAGGGGACTTTGTTATACTCGATCAGGGGATATGTTATACTCGATCAGGGGACTTTCTTTTTCTCGATCAGGGGACTTTGTTATAATCGATTAGAAAACTTTGTTATACTCGACCAGGGGACTTTGTTATACTCCACCAGGGACTATGTTATACTCGATCAGGGGATATGTTATACTCGATCAGGGGACTTTGTTATACTCAGATCAGGGGACTTTGTTATACTCGTCCAGGGGGCTTTGTTATACTAGGATCGGGGGACTTAGTTATGCTCGATCAGGGGACTTTGTCTTACTCCATCAGGGCCCTTTGTTATACTCGACCAGGGGACTTTGTTATAATCGATTAGGGGACTTTGTTATGCTCGATCTGGGGACTTTGATAAACTGGGCCAGGAGACGTTGTTATACTCGATCAGGGTATATGTTATACTCGATCAGGGACTTTGTTATACTGGAGCAGGGGACTTTGTTATACTCGATTAGGGGGACTTTGTTATACTCGATGAGGGAACTTTGTTATTCTCGTCCAGGGGGCTTTGTTATACTCGATCATGGGACTTTGTTATACTCGATCAGGGGACTTTGTCTACTCGATCAGGGCCCTATGCTGTACTCGACCGGGGGACTTTGTTATAAACGATCACGGGGACTTTAGTATGCTCGATCTAGGGACTTTGTTATACTGGGCCAAAGAACTTTTTATACTCGATCAGGGGACTTTGTTACACTGGACAAGGGGACATTTTTATACTCGATCAGGGGACTTTGTTATACTCGATCATGGGACTTTTGTTACACTCGATCAGGGGACTTTGTTATACTCGATCAGGGGATATGTTATACTCGATCTAAGGACTTTGTTATACTGGGCCAGGAGACTTTGTAATACTCGATCAGGGGATATGTTATACTCGACCAGGGGACTTTGTTATACTCGATTCGGCGGCATTGTTACACTCGATCAGGGGACTTTGTTATACTCGACCAGGGGCATTTGTTATACTCGACCAGGGGACTTTGTTAGACTCGAGCAGGGGGCTTTGTTATACTCGATGAGGGGACTTTGTTATACTCGATGAGGAGGCTTTGTTATACTCGATCAGGGGACTTTGTTATACTCGATGAGGGGGCTTTGTTATACTCGACCAGGGGACTTGCTATAGTCGACCAGGGGACTTTGTTATACTCGATTAGGGGACTTTGTTATACTAGACGAGGGCACTTTTTTATACTTGATCAGGGGACTTTGTCATACTTGACCAGAAGCCAATGTTATACTCGATCGGGGGACTTTGGTATACTCGATGATTGGACTTTCCTATATTTGACCAATGGACTTTGCTATACTCGATGAGGGACCTTTGTTATACTCGATCAGGGGACATTGTTATACTCGACCAGAGGACTTTGTTATACTCGATGAGGGGACTTTGTTATATTCGATCAGAGGACTTTGTTATACTCAACGAGGGGCCTTTGTTATACTCGATTAGGAGACTTTGTTATACTCCACCAGGGACGTTTTTATATTCGATCAGGGGATATGCTATACTCGACCAGGGGACTTTGTTATACACGATCAGGGGACTTTGTTATACTCGACCAGGGGACTTCTTTATACTTGACCAATGGACTTTGTTATACTCAATGAGGGGCCTTTGTTATACTTGCTCAGGGGATTTTGTTATACACGACCACGGCACTTTGTTATACGCGATCAGGGATCTTTTTTATTCTCGACCAGTGGACTTTGTTATTGTCGATCGGGGGATATGTTATTCTCGATCAGGGGACTTTGTTATACTCAACCAGAGGACTTTGTTTTACTCGATCAGGGGACTTTGTTATAATCAATAAGGGGACTTTGTTATACTCGATTAGGGGCCATTGTTATACTCGATGAGGGGCTTTGTTATACTCGACCAGGGGACTTTGCTATACACGACCAGGGGACTTTGTTATACTCGATCAGGGGGCTTTGTTATACTCGACCAGGGGACTTTTTTATACTTGATCAGGTGACTTTGTCATACTCGATTAGTGGACTTTCCTATATTTCACCAATGGACTTTGCTATACTCGATGAGGGGCCTTTGTTATAAACGATCACTGGGCTTTGTTATACACGACCAGGGGACTTTGTTATACTCGTTCAGGGGTCTTTGTTATACTCGATCAGGGGACTTTGTTTTACTCGATCAGGGGACTTTGTTATACTTGATAAGAGGACTTTGTTATACTCGATCAGGGGACTTTCTTATACTCGACCAGGAGACTTTGTTATACTCGACCAGGGGACTTTGTTATACTCCACCAGGGACTTTGTTATACTCGATCAGGGGATATGTTATACTCGATCAGGGACTTTGTTATACTCGGTTCAGGGGACTTTGTTATACTCGTCCAGGGGGGTTTTTTATACTAGGATCATGGGACGTTGTTATGCTCGATCAGGTGACTTTGTCTTACTCGATCAGGGCCCTTTGTTATACTCGACCAGGGGACTTTCTTATAATCGATTAAGGGACTTTGTTATGCTCGATCTGGGGACTTTGTTATACGTGGCCAGGGAACTTTTTTATACTCGATCAGTGGACTTTGTTACACTGGACCAAGGAACATTTTTATACTCGATCAGGGGACTGTGTTATACTCGATCAGGGGACTTTTGCTACACTCAATCAGGGGACTTTGTTATGCTCGGTTCAGGGGACTTTGTTATACTCGTCCAGGGGTCTTTGTTATACTAGGATCAGGGGACACTGTTATGCTCGATCAGGGGACTTTGTTTTACTCGATCAGGGGCCTTTGTTATACTCGATTAGGGGACTTTCTTATACTCGATAAGGGAACTTTGTTATACTCGATAAGGGGAATTTGTTATACTCGATAAGGGGACATTGTTGTACTAGATCAGGGGACTTTGTTATATTCGATTAGAACGTCTTTTTTGGACTCGACCAGGGGACTTTATTATACTCGAGCAGGGGGCTTTGTTATACTCGATCAGGGAACTTTGTTATACTCGATCAGGAGGCTTTGTTATACTCGATCAGGGGACTTTGCTATGCTCGACCTGGGGACTTTGTTATGCTCGACCAGGGGACTTTGTTATACTCGACGAGGGATCTTTTTTATACTTGACCAATGGACTTTGTTATACTCGATGAGGGGCGTTTGTTAAACTCGATTAGGGGACTTTGTTATACTCGACCAAGGGACTTTGTTATACTCGATCAGTGTACTTTTTTATACTCGACCAGATGACTTTGTTATACTCGATTAGGGGACTTTCTTATACTCGACCAGGGGACTTTTTTATACTTGACCAATGGACTTTGTTATACTCAATGAGGGGCCTTTGTTATACTTGCTCAGGGGACTTTGTTATACACGACCACGGCACTTTGTTATACGCGATCAGGGATCTTTTTTATTCTC
>NW_024720069.1:0-10325 GCF_018991925.1 Homarus americanus
GTTCCTCCACCAGACACGGCCGCTCGGCATCCTGACCTTGTAGTCCCGCGACCGGCCGACGCCCATCACTATGCCCACCTTGTGCCGACGTGTCGTCGTCGGGTCCTGGACGCGGACAAGGGCACCAATCTCCAGCGGCTGAAGAGGGCGGGCACGGTCGTCATACCGAGCCTTGGCGTCCTGGGCACGTGTAGCGGTGCGGCGGTAGCAGCTCTCGGCTTTGGTCTGCCACTCCTTCGCAAAGGCCTTGGCGTGTGTAGGAACACAAGAGCGGAGAGGGTGACCATACAGGATCTGGGCAGGGGAGCGTCCTGTGTGGGTGGGAGTGGATGCGGGTTCTGGGCAGCTCTGTGTGGCAGTGCCAGGCGCGTCGCTCGTTAACTCACGCACCCTGCTGGCGGTGTACCGAGCAGCTGGGATCTGCTCAGGAAAGTCTCTGGGCACCACGCCTAACTCCTTGCAGTGCTCCCACGACAACAAGGGTGTAGCGAGAGTAGGCCGCACGTCGATCCATCCGTAACACGACCTGTCGCCGTAGGTGATCTCTGCCTGAAAGGAGCCCACAGCGTCCGGCATCTGGGAACCGTCCGCATTGTAGTACTGCAGCTGCGGCGGTGGTCCCAGGCCGCGTTTGGTGAGGCCCAGTTTCTGGAGGTGCTTCAACCCAATCACCGTAGTATCGGCACCGGTGTCCGGTATCACCTCGATGTGACCCGACACATCACCGTGTGTGACGGCGACGCGGATAGTAGGGGAAGGGGTAGCCCTGGGGCGTGTGGTCGATTCCACCCTCCTGATGTGACTCCGCTGCTGCTTGGGGCTGCGTGGGCCATCTGGAGGGGGCTGTGTGCGAACCACCCCGAGGGAAGTGCGCTGCTGTCCTCCTCGTCTCGGGCTTTTGGGCTTGGGTTGGCGGCAGCACTTGTCGTAGTGTCCATAGCGACCACAGGCCTGACACTTGCGGCCTCGTGCAGGGCACCTGTCTGTGTTAGACCAGTGGCCCTTACGGTCACATCCACGACACAGTGCGTCGGCGGCCGGGCAAGTCTTGAGGCTGTGCTGCTTTCCACAGCTGCCACAGGAAGCACTAGGCGGAGGCGTGGAAGAACGTGTGGCAGCCTTCGCGTTGTTGGCCGCCTTCTTATCCTTCTTGTATTGTGAGATAGCTCTCACAGCAGGTGGGGCCCATAAGGCAGAGGTGGCGGACTTGGTGGCCTCATATGACCGACATTCAGTCACTACCACCTGGAGTGTGGAGGAAGCGTCCAGGGGGATGAGTCGCTGCATCAACTCTTCGTGCCTGACACCTGTCAAGATCCCGTGCTTGATCCAGGCTTCCTCACATTCCCGGCTGTGCGCCTTGCAGACGTCGATCTCCTCCGACAAACTCTTCAAACGTACAAAAAAGTCGTCAAAGGATTCGTTCTCCGCCTGCTTGCAGCTGGTAAAGGCACGGCGACGCAAAGCCTCGTTGTTCCGACCCTTAACGTGCTCCTGTAAAAGGTCAAGCACATCCGTCACTGAAGAGGTAGAGTCGGGAGGCACGTGCAACGTGTGCTCCAAAACTCTCTGGGTCTCCAGCGACAAACACATCCGCAGTTGGATGAGCTGTTTGTTTGGAGGCATGCTGTCAAGGTCCACCATCGTGGAGTAATCTGTCCAACGCCGCCTCCACTCACGAAAAAGCTGAAACGTGACGTCTGGTGAGAGGGCGGGTGGGGGTTGAACAGATGCCTTGGGAGCTGTTGGGGTAGCAAGAGTACCTGGAGGACGCTGGTGTGGTGGAGGAGGGAGTGTACTGGCGCCTTGAAGTGCGCTACCTGCAAGTGAGGGAGGGTGGGTTAGCGCCAGGGTCGCCAATAGCGCCTCAAAACGCAACTTTTCCTCCTCTCTTCGTGTCTCCTCCCTCTGAAGTTCCATCTCTCTGCGTCTCTCGTCCCGGTCGTCCATCCACTTCAGAATTGTGGCGATGTCCGTCACTGGAGGTGGAGGATGAGAGTCTGCGCCCAGTGGAGGGGAAGGTGGTGGGGAGTCGTGTCTCCCATCTTGACGTCCCTTCTTACCTCCCATCTTTGTGTGTGCGTGGACTGCACTGTTTAATATATAAAGTGGCGCCTCAACAGCTCGAACCACATATATAAGACATAAACAGCACAAAAATCACGCTTATGGTCCAGGTCCACTGTTCTGTCCGTGAGTGAGTGAGTGCGTGCGGGCGTGTGTGTGTCTGAGAGAGCGGAGGGAGCGTGGACAGCTGCGTGGTCCGGCAAGACCGTCAGTGTCCCCCGGATGTCGCACGAGAAGGGTGTACGCCTGCGTGCTCCGTGGGTACCACAAAAAAACAGGCCAATGCTCAACTCTCAGCTCTAGACACACACTAATACACTGACACTAACACTGCCACCGTCACTAAAATGCACTGTGACGGCCCAACACTGCACATCGCGGCGAAACACAGCGCAACACAACACAACACACTATGAGTCGACGCGCATCACCGGCAGACGTAACTGTCTCGGCATTGTTTACACACTTGTAAGTCCACAGATCCTAGTCACTGCGCCATGATGGTTACAAGTGTTCCCTGAAGGATGCAGTGATGGGTAGGGAAACACCGGGTAACACTGAAGTCCGTTTATTATGGATGAGAGAAATACAAGTGGTGACTAGCGTGTGCCATGCACGGCTCACACAGTCAGACTGAGGCTGCCTTGCCATATGGCAGCCTCTGGGCAATGTTGCCACATAACACGTGCAGTGTTGCCACGTAATTATATATATAAATGCTACTCGGCACAGTAGCTTAGATACATAACCTACAATATATATATATATATATATATATATATATATATATATATATATATATATATATATATATATATATATATATATATATATATATATATACATTCACAATATTTTATAATCGCAGTCATGCACTGAATATTATATGTAAAAAATATAAATTTTAAATGAATTATTTATAGTGTGGTCGACTTCCTGCACAAAGATGGGCTATAAATAGCCATCTTATCTCCCCTCCCCCTCCATCCCTCTGTTCTCAGAGAGAAGGTCTTGGTAAATAACTTTTGTTTGTTTATTTTCATTGTTTGTCTAATTTATCATGTTGTATCAAAGTAATATTACTAAAAATTTTAGGCAGCTACCAAACAGGGAGATACTACCGCCTGGGAAGATATTGGAAGCATAATGTACAGTAGGGAGTGACAGTTTGGCAAAAGTTTTCAAAATCTAATTGCTTGGGTTGGATTATTTGTCTATCGGCCACGCTAATTCCGAATATGTTTGAGTTTTTTACATCATTGCATTAGAAGGTTTGTGGATACTTTTGGGTTTGGCATGAAAAACGCGAAAAAACTGTAAATAATAAAGGGACTGGCAATGTGGCACAACCTGTTAAAATCAAGTTATTGAATTGGATTATTCGACTACTGTGTACACTGGTTCATAATATGCTATTGTTTTACAACTCAATGCGCTACAAATTATGCCGATATTTTTGCTGCAAGTCACCACATGCGTATATTTCGAAAACCAGGGCCCAATATTACCAACGGCGTGGATAGATTCCGTGGAATGAATTCAGGACATTCCCGCTCATGGAACATTACCAAACTCCGTATATGTGCCAATGGCAGGCCAATGGCAATATTTACAGAGTTTGTTGAGGCTCCCTGGACAGGAATGCCCTGAATTTATTCCACAGAATCTATTCACGCCGTTGGTAATATTCGTCCCAGGACTGATCAACGAATTCAGCCCAAGTAGCTTGACTTGGACAGTTAAGGACAAAATCTCAGTCCGTACTTTTGAATAAAATATTGTTCAATAGGTGGTGATATTGAAGTGCTGAAAGTTGTTTTTTCTGTGTTGTTTTGCAGTTAGTTCAAAGGGCCGCCACCAAGATGGGTCGTCCTAAGATTAGCAACACCCAGCTGCGCCAGGGTAACGATAAGGTGTTCGGGGTTCGGATGCCTCTGCCATCTAACAAGTTGCCTCTGAACAAGGAAGTTGGAAGTGCCCTGGCTTATGAAGCAGAAAACGAGAGGTTAAGGAGAAGAACAAATGCTTTTGATTATATGGATGCCACCAACAAGGTGACTGAGAAGGTACTGGATGTGTATAGGAAGGCCACTGTCCCCACTATCTCTGAAATCAGGGTGAAAATGAGAGTCCACGACCTGTGGAGGATGCGGAGGGAGACGATGATGATGAAGGGAAATGGACAGAAACAGAAAAGGAAGAAAACGAAGAACGAGAAGCTGAAGATGAGGTTCGAGGATATAGCTGAGAAGTTGTTTGATGTGGCAGACGACAGCAAAGTGCACGAACGAGAGAAAAGCTTCCTGGCAGCCCAGAGGAAACCGGGAAGGGAGGGCTGCATTGATGGCGTTGACAAAATTGTGACTGCCAAGCTGAAAGAAGAGAGGGAGAAGGAAGCGAAGAGGGCAAAGAAAAGGGCTGAGGAAGAGAGGAAAACTGAGAAGATGAGGTCAAAGAGTAAGGAGGAGATGGAGAGGATGTCGTGTAAAGTGTCGGCAGTGGATGACAGTGCTCAGGAAGAAGATAGTGATTATAAGGATGTCAATGACAATGAGTTCAAGGCTATGGTCGACAGGAGAGCAAGATCAGAGAAAAGGAAAAAGGAGAAAGAAGCCGAGGACAGGATCGGAGAAACTGCTGACAGGTTCAAGGTATCCAATGATGCAGTGGCTCACATCGCAAACACCATCAGAGCTGCAGACAACATCATAACTGAAGGGGACAAGTCTAAAGTGACTAACTGGAAGAAAGTGGAGAGAGTCAGGAAGAGGTCACGAGAACAGAAAAAGAAAAGTTCAGGGGATTCAAGGTCAGAGGTCTCATGGTAGATGAGAGGATCAATGAGAACAAGATAGTGACTGGTGTAGGTGAGAAGAACCACAAGAGATTCGCCATGGAAAAGAGGGAAGACTGTGCAGTGATCAGCTTCCCTGGTGAGGAGTTCCTTGGTCACCTGGTCCCGGTGGGGGGAAAGGGGGTAGACCTGGCCACCAGCCTGCTGGCCTTCCTGGAGGAGCGCGGTATTGACACCACCGACCTCCTGGTTGTCCTTAGCGACGGTTGCAACAAACTGAGTGGCTATAATCACGGTTTCATCGCCGAGTTTGAAAGGCTGTTGGGACGGCCTCTCCTCCACATCCACTGCCTGATCCACAGTCTGGAGAAGCTCTTCGGCCATCTATTCAACCATTACGCTGGCCCAACCACTGGTTCCGCCTCCTGGAGTGGTGAGGAGGCTCGGAAGCTGACCGGCAACGTGTGGGACCTTCCGGTGGTTGAATTCGAGGCCGTCACCAACACCTACCTCAGGTCTCTCCTGGATGCCATCCCCTCCGTCGTCTGGGAGGAGTTCAGCTGGGACACCCGGTATCTGTTGGAGATGGCCAAGACGGTGGAGTCCGGCCACATTGAGGAGAGATGGGCCACGGCACGGGCCGGAGCCATGACCAACGCCAGATGGCAAAACACGGAGAGCAGGGAGCTGAGGGCCTACATGAGCACCACCTCCCCCAGCGAGTCACAGAGACGGATGACCTCCTTCATCATCCATATCTACGTGCCCTCCTTCCTGGAGATCAGGCAGAGGAATCTGCTACTGGAGGGCCCACGCCACCTCCTCGCCATCATCAACCGGGTGAGGACGTACTGCACCCTGGAGGAAGTGGACCTGCTTACTCCATACCTCCAGTTCAACGGCTACTTCGGCCAGCACGAGGTGGTGCTGGTCTCACTGCTGGCCTCCATGGACAAGAGTGAGAGGGAGTTGGCCCTAAACATCATCAAGCAGCTGAGGAAGAAGGAAAAAAGGCACAAGAGAAAGACAGTGAGGAAAGTGAGGAACCCTCAACTGAATCTGGCAGCCACCAAGCTGTCAGAGTTGGTTGATCTGCAGAAGGCCAGCTCCTCCCCTCCCATCCTGTTCCAGCACAGTGACCAGGAACTGGAGCAATTTCTGGAGGAACCGTACAGTGAGCCAGGTCTGCCCTGCACCACCCCCGCAGTGGAAAGAGGAGTGAAGCTCACCACGGAGGCGGCAGACGTGGCCAGCTCTGCCTGGCAGCAGGACCAGGTCACCTGGAACAAGCTGGAGGCCAGGAAGAGAAACAAGCGGAGGGCTAAGAAAGAGGACTACCAGTGCTAGACTGTGGGGACACTGGGACTGAGGGGACACTGTGGGGACAGCCAATGTTAGTGTGCCAACTGTGCTAGTGTGCTGCTGATAAATTGAAGCAGACATGCCAATAATAAAGAATGTCTACCATTATTCTTGTTTTTTTTTATGTCGAACCGAAAAGTATCCACAAACCTTCTAATGCACTGATGTTAAAGATTCAAACATATTCGGAACCAGCGTGGCCGATAGACAAATAATCCAACCCAAGCCACTTGATTTTGAAAACTTTTGCCAAACGGTCACTCCCTAATATATACTGTATATATATATATATATATATATATATATATATATATATATATATATATATATATATATATATATATATATATATATATATACTATAGGACTAGGCGTGTGTGTGTGTGTGTGTGTGTCTGCTCTGGGCAGCCGATATGGCACAATCGTTTTTCATCAAACTTGGTGGAAAAATCGCAAAAAGTTCGTAGAGTGGAACAAAGCTGGTCCCATATCGATGGTTTCTTCAGGAAGCCATTACATAACCATTTTATTTATGCTGGAAAACGATGCAAGTCTACGGACTTGGCGCACCCTCATTCGCTGTACTCTGTCCGCCCACGATTGCAGTTATCGGACTGCTCCCTCCTCCTCCCCCCACTTTTTTTCTTAGGATACTTTTTTTTAATGTTGTTTAGATTAATAAAGGAAGGAAGATGAGTAAATAGAAGAATAATAAAGAAGGGGAAACAGAAAATAGTTAGAGATAACAGGTGGGGGGAGCTGAGTTTCATCATGCGTCTGGATGCGCAGTTTCAACGTTACCAGACGACCTTACAGTTACAGTGTATACTTATTCCTGTGGCTCATGGAAAAGGAGAAGAGATAAAAAGATAATAACAAGAATGCATGGAGAAGATGACTACAATAGAAACAGGGTGAATATAGACAGTGGAAGAGACAGGAGGTTGACAAAAATAGACAGATTCATACATGCACAAATAGACAATATGGCAACTAACATGACAGACAGCTGACTGACTTGTTCATATTAGACAAACAGGCAGACACACGCCAACAATGGATAAGCCAGACAGATTTGACGACACAAAGAGTACAGACGGGCTTACATTCAAACACCACGCAGACGAACAGAGAGTTGGGATGGCAATAGACAGGACGGATAGACTTGAGACAGATTAGAAGGCATTTATAAAAAAGAATAACATCAAATTGACCATAGCTGCGTCAGTGGGGGTGGGAGGTCTTATATCCACCAGCGTAAATAAGAATAACACCAAATTGACCAAAGCTGCCTCAGTGAGGTTAGGAGGTCTTAACATCCACCAGCGTAAATAACACTGCCCTGCATAGTTTTTGAGGGTTGTGTATTATTAAGCTTTTCTGGGTGTATTTTGCATGCTGATCTCAAAAATGTTATCCATTTTGCTCAATCAGGTCAGAATTTTGTGCTATAGCATTTTAAGCGGAGATTCAGGTAAAATATTGGCATTTTCGCTCAAAATGGGGTCCTCATATTCGTTCATTAAAAAAATCATCCGAGACATTGGCAAGCCTCACAGAAAAGATTTCGGTCAGTTTTAATGCCCTTACGATGCATTTAAATACACCCACGTGCTCGCCGGCCATTTAAATGTCCGCCGTGACGCAAAGGAAAAGAGTATATGTCCGTGTTTTTTTTACATATATTTTTTCACAATTAAATTTCTTTTTCATGTACTAGCAACCACCCAGATGTGCCTCAGCCATCAAACCAGTTCCTCACGGACCAGGAATACCAATTCCAACTTCACCAGAAAACTATAGGGACATGATACTCGATGACGATCATGATATCGATGAAGACATAGAAGAGACTGACGCTTCTAGTACATACTTGCCCACAGCTTCTGCAAAAGAGCCCATACCCTTCAGTCAAGCTGAGTTGAATGATTTAACAAGAGACTTGTGCTTGTCTAAGGAGTCAGCTCAACTACTAGGATCACGGCTTTGCGAACACAATGTCTTAGCACCAGGAACAACATTTGCCTGGTACCGTAACCGTGACAAGGAATTTCGCAAGTTCTTCAGTTTTGACAAGGAAACTTCATTGGTGTATTGCAACAATATCAGTGGACTCATTGCAGCTATGGGAATATCATACAATATATCAGAGTGGCGGCTCTTCATTGACTCATCAAAAAAAAGCTTGAAAGCTGTGTTGTTGTTCAATGGAAACCAGGTCGCGTCTGTTCCGGTGGGGCATTCAGTGCAGATGGATGAGAACTACAACAACATGGAGTATCTGTTAACTGCTCTGAAGTATAAAGACCACAATTGGAAGATCTGTGGAGACTTGAAGGTAATTTAATACACCAAAAACAGTTGCTTTCAAAAATTGATATTTTGTTGACAGTTTTTCTAATAGGTAATTATGTCTGCCGACATACTGTCATATTATGAAGTGTTAATATTTTTAATAATAAAACTATTCAGCTAAACATATTTTTAATCTGTTTTTTCCACAGGTTGTGTCCATGGTGCTGGGCCTACAAGGTGGTTACACCAAGTTTCCATGTTTCCTCTGTCTGTGGGATAGTTGAGCAGACAAGCAGCACTACATGCAACGTGACTGGCCTGCAAGAAGTGGACTTACTCCAGGTTCTCACAATGTTGTTGCCCATGCTCTGGTGAATCCGCAGAACATTCTTCTTCCGCCACTGCACATCAAGCTCGGTCTGTTCAAAAACTTTGTAAAGGCACTGGACAAAAAAAGCCAGGCTTTCAATTTTCTGAAAGAAAATTTTCCAAAAGTCAGTGAGGCAAAGCTGAATGCAGGAATTTTTGATGGCCCTCAGATCAGAGAGCTTTTCAAAGATCCCAAGTTTGATTGCAGCATGGATGTAAATGAGAAGAAAGCCTGGCATGCCTTTAAGTCTGTTGTCTCCAATTTTCTTGGCAACTACAGAAGTCCAGAGTATGAACGAGTTGTTGAGGACCTACTTCTGAGCTACAAAGTTCTTGGTGCACGCATGTCCATCAAGATGCACTTCCTCAGCTCCCACTTGGACTACTTTCCAGAGAACTGTGGTGATGTGAGTGAGGAACAAGGAGAACGCTTCCATCAAGATATCCGTGTAATGGAGGAGCGATACCAGGGTCGCTGGGATATCAACATGCTCGCCGACTACTGTTGGTGTCTGAAGCGGGACGCCCCAGACACCAACCACCAAAGAAATTCTCTGCGACAGCCATTTATGCATGTCTAACTGTAAAGGCATCTATGTAGTTGACATATTTTGGTCCTATGTGTTGTGGTTACATTTCTTATGATATATTTTGCATAAAAATTTTTACATCATATTTAAGAATTTCGATTTTTTCCTAATTCCCATAGCATAAAAATCTGACCTGATTGGGCTCAATGAATGACATTTTTGGAATCAGCACGCAAAATACATAAAGAATCAGCTAAGAAACCCCGCACCTCATGAATTTTTTTTCAAATGCAGCCCAGTGTTATCTACCAAACGAGTCGTTTTCAAAGGAGATGATTATCGTATTAGAATTCACTGATGAAAATATAGTAAGAAAATAAACATCAAAACAAATAACGTGTCGGCGAGTTAGTCTCAATATTACCCAATACTAATAAATCAATCAAATTCTATTCAGTTGTATGAGCATTCTGATTAGTCAAAGGAACTGGCTTTGGCTGCTATACTTTGGTCGAATTACCTTACTGCTTCCCATTACTGTATGTTGTTAATTGTATATTTGCACAGTCTATTTACATGGTCTATGTACAGTCACCTCAAAAAGTCTGTGTCCTCGACAATCGGAATGAACGGCTAGAGTGAACCCTGAGAGTCCTCTGCTTCAGTGTTGATTTTCTTCTAATAGAAGGAGTTTCTTATAGCATGAGTTAACCACATGGCACTTAATACAATTGCCGGGAGTGTCCCAATGGGTGGAGGAATTCACACCTGGCGACTCTATACACAAGTTACTAATGTGAGAGAAAGCTTAAATTATATTAAAACATATTGTTATAAAAGTAATACTGTAGAAAACATGATTAATATTAATTTTTACCCCAATACGTATTTCGGATTTTTGACCATTA